>NC_054590.1:185405-235405 GCF_017654505.1 Polyodon spathula
TTTCTGGATTTTTGCCCCCCCCGCCCACTTAAACTTTAAAAGAAGTTCAAATCTGCAACAAAAATTAGGAATCCTGAATCTCGGATCAATTCTTAGCCCAGTGTTCTCCATTGCTATTCTTTCACGCCCGGCAGTCTTTGCATTTCAAATCAGGAATGTCATCAGTACAAATGAAATGCAACATGTAACACACTGATGCAGGAGAAGTATATATATATATATGTTAATGTTAAGCTAAATGCCTACAGTATATAATTGCTGTTGAATCCGATGGATTGCATCTCAATTACAATAGCACAATGTTAAAGATTTTTACAGAGCCAGAAACATACTTAATTCTGTGAGGAAAGTTGCTTGTCCAGTACTGGCAGTCCCTTCCAGACTCAGTGACAGAAACATTGCCTCTGTAGTTTTCACCCGCTCCCATCACACATTTACCTGACCAGTGAATAATTGTTGATGAGGTGTTAATTGAATCCAAGCACATACAGTTCTGTTCCCTTATTGTGTACAATGCATCTAATCTTTAGAAGTTAAATTCACTAGGAACAGCTGGTTATTCAATTATGTGGCTGGTTATTCAATTATATGGCTGGTTATTCAGTTATGTGGCTAGTATTTTAATCATGGTAGCACTATATTTTCATAGACACATTGTATGTGTGTATAAAGACACTAACTACAAAACTGTTAAAAAGGGATTCCCCTTTAGCGAAACTGTAGCGTGTCTGCCTTTAGTCAGTGGTTCAATTCTGAACAGCAGAGAAAGTAATAATAAATAAATAAATAAATAAAGCCTTACACTCCCAAATAACAAAAACAGTTATAAGATCATTGTAATTATGTTATGCAAAAAAATATAAATATAAAATCAAAAGTGGGAAGTCTTTAAATAACAACCCTGTCTATATTTTTAAAAAATGTAACTGACTGCACCTTAAAGCTGGGTGTAAAAGCCAGTGTTTGACACTCCCTGGTGTGGCTGTCTTAATCCTACCTCACTAGGAGTTACACACCCACTCTCTTTACACTGATCTTACCATCCAAGCATGTCCTCAGCAGAGGTAGGTTCTTCTGATCTCTGTTACCATGGTTGCCTTGACATGCTGAAGAAACAAAAGCAGGTAAAGAAGATTAATAAGAATGACAAACAATAGACAGCTAAAATGAAAAAGCACGAGTTTTAAAATGAGAAGGTACAGTACGACTTACCTAAGTATCTTCCCCAGAATTCATCCTAGATCAAAAAAGAGAACTAAAATTGATTAGCAAATGAATAGATACACTTTGTTAAGCTCTATTATATGTTTTCACAGGCTTCTGTGAATTAGCAATAATTAAATAGATATCATTATGTACCAGTTAAAGATTTTAGGATCTTCCATTAAACTGAATGGGTGCCTATACTGTATACTACGCTACTTCTAATTTTGAAAGTTTAAGTGACGGTTAAGTTTAATAAGTAAGGCTATGTGATTCTCATTTTGTAACATGGACAAAGCGAAGGAGGTTAACTGTTTACTCACGGTCACCCCTTTGTCTTCAAAGACCTCTCTTGCCTCTTCATGGCTGCAGACTTCCTCCAAGCATTCCCTCTCTAGATTCCCTCTCCTTGTCTCTTCAAAATATCCATTTGCCCGCCGAGAGCGTTTCAGAACCGACAAGGCTGTTTTGCTGTCCAGAAACACTAAGGACACATGAGAATCCCTTTATTGTGTGCACTGGAGGCTCATTAAGGGTTACTATACAAGGTATTTGTGGGGCTGTGTTCAAAAGGGTCTTAGTGTCATTGTTGCAAGGAGAAAAGCATCTGTAAATATTACACAACTAGTAAGAGAAACCAAGAACAGTGATAAAAAGGAGTCTGAATAAAGTGATGATAATACTGTAAGCAAGTCAGCAGACACATTAGAAAAAAACAATTACTGCACACATGGTGGATTATTCTATAATTAAAGGCAATCTAAAACTGATGCCAGTTTGATTTCTGGATTCAAATGTTGAAAACAGTACAACATGACAATAGATTATCAGTGAAACGAGGGGTGTCTTGGCAAAATTTGGTAACCTGCAATTTAATTTTCTTAAGATAACTTATCCTTGCATTCTAATACCAGACAAAAACAAGTTTCAGAAAAGTAGAAAGTTTGACGGTTATCAAGTTTTAATATATTTTCTAGAAACTAGTTTTGATGGTAATACCCACAAAACATTTGTGAATCTGATATTGTGGGACATCAGTTTCATCCAGGACACCCCTGTAAACATACAAATTAGGTTTATTTTATTTTATTTATTTTTTTTAAATGAACATAAAACCTTTTATTGAAAACAGGTTTTTGACAATTAATTCACATTTTTAATTTTTTTTTTTTAATTAAATTGTTTTGTAAAACTTGTTTCTAAGGTATTTCTCATAGGGCAGTAATAAGAACAATGATACCATGGTGGCTCTTTAAAATAGAGATTGCAAAACAGAGTTAAAAATAAAGCTAATAAAACAATAACAGGTTCCTCTTACCATTTTCACAATGTGAGACCTGTACAAAATAAAAGATTAGGATACTTGAAAACAGAAGTGGCAAAAGTCCTCCCATGTCTGTCGATGCCTGTGGCAGGATTCAAGTGTGGATTCTGTACCAAAAAAGCACTGAGCTCTCTGGTTAATATTGAACCGAGAAAGTTAATGAAGACTTGTGTGTCACAATGAGTCAGGGACACAGAAACAGGTTTAAACAAATTGGAAGAGAATAAAACTGCCCGGGGGGGGAAGGGGGGTCTTTTGATGTTGAATGTCTGATTCTCATAACTTTGGTCCCTTATTCAAACAGTGGTGATGTTCAGATTGCACGGGACTGCAGTTACAAAGTAGCGATAAATACAAATCAATAAGATCAAAAAGTCCCTCGTCTCATCACACAGTTCTCTCAGTTTTATATTAAAGAATCATTAGCACGTTGACTAATGCCTTTGTCAGTGCAATGACATCATAACTCAGATGAAGCCATTAGCCAAAACCTGCCTGCTTGACCACCAGTCGACTTTTATAGTTTTAACGCTACTTCTAGTGCCAGCATGCCTATTCTGTTACCAGAAAGGTGCACATCCCCATTTATTCCACAGTGCATTTGCCCTATTTTTGTCAAAAGCAAAACGCAATTTTATAAAAGTAATAAGAAGTGACCTTCCTAGCTGGACTTTACTGTACTTTCTAACTTCAGCACATTTGCACTTTTATTGTAGTTTCATAAATAATTGTTCAAATTACACACAAAATAAAACAATTTGATTCATAGGGCCAATGTGATGCTGGATTATACTGACAACCCATAAACTGAGCATTTGAATGCTGAGGACAACAAGTTTGCATGACACAATTGCAGTGAGGTTTTTTGATTTGGTTTCACATCCCAGCTGTTTAAATATTTGTGTGCAAATAATGAACGACCTCTTGGTCGGGATTAGAGTCCACTGGCTAATCAGCAGAAAGGGATCCAAAAATGGGCCTTTGAGCCGATACATTTTAATGAGACCCAACAGTGCAATAAACAATTAAAAAACATACCAGGGAAAAATATCTGTGAAACGTGGGAGGTATTAACAGTAGCCCATGTGGAAGAGAATGTTCTGGTTTTCAACTTGCACCTTAGTGCTCAGTAGCCCCCTCCCGCTGGTTCAGTGAACTGAAGCGTCTTACAGGTCTGTGTGAATTGCCTATACCGCCACAGAACTGTCATATTTTATGCCGTCTCTGAACCACCTCTCAAGCTGGCTCAGCGACAGCGCTGAACCTGTGTGAAAAGCGATACTGCCACTGAAGCGCTATAGTGGGTGTGGCTTCAAAGTGAACATGCCACTGTAGTGTAGGTAGGTAAGGGGCATGCATGTGTTCAGTATAATGGCGGAACAGGATGAGGTAGTAACTGGAGTCCTGAAGAAATGAAGGATTTGCTAACTTTGCGGGCTGATGAGGAGGTGAATTCGCAATTAGAAGGGACGGTGTGAGATGATGTTGTAATCTATGGGCGAATTCCTGACATGATGAGTGAGCATGGGTACAGCTGTACAAAAAAGCAGGTGATATCGAAACTGAAGTTTTATAATAAACTGGTTTTGATTTGTAATTTTTCATTGCAGATGAACAACAATCCAGAACAGGGGTGAAGAAAACCAAGCTTCAGCAATCATTGCAGGCAGTGTCCGCAGTGCTCAGTGCTCAGCTCGAAGCATCTGAAGCAAGGTTCTTTGAGGCAAAGGAAAGGTGATTTAGGGAGCAAAGAGTGGGAGATACAGGTTGAGAGGGAAAACCGGGAAACTCAAAGACAGTTCTCACAGGACATCAGATCTGGTGAAATGGAAATGCTCCAACAAATGGGTAATATCATGAGTAATCTCTTTTATGGAGCAAGGGCATCTATGACCTCAACAGGTCTGTATGACATAATTCAAAATATATAGACATGCCCTCCAGTATCTAATGTCCCAACTACATCATTTCCATCTTCCTTCAGTTATCGACCACACCAAATTGTAGCCTCACAGAAACCAAACTTACCCTACTTGCATTCTGCCCCACAGTGTGTTTCCAGGTACATGGCAACTCCAACACAAAACCACTTACGACTCACCTACAACACTTCTGCATCACCACCAAATCCTTCAGCTGAATATTTAGCCTCTCCCTCTCTTCTGAGTCTTCTGAGCCACCGCGTACACAAGACAACTACAGCACACTCTCCACATTCCACCAACCCATTGCACTTCTACCCCACCATCAAGAGCTCATAATGAATCTGAACTCCATGGCCATGAATATACAACTTATACTGACTTCTAGAAATGTGTATTGTGCAGTATTAAAAGGTCACCCTTAAATGTTTTTGTTTGTTTTTTATTTTGCTGTATTAAAAATGTTCAATTGCCCTGTAAGGAAGGAGCCATCTGTATAGCAGGGAATGCTTTAAACTTTTGATATTATTTAAATAAGGGCAGTTTGGAAACCCAGGACTGGGAGCGGGGCTAATGAGAGGCAGTGCAGTTTTAATAAACTGACAAGTTGTTCCTACTGGTTTGATCATCATTTTTTGGTTAATTTTAGAAGATGTGTTTGCAGTTGTAGTTAGGAATTGTTATTTGTTGGATAGGCATATGTACAGACTGAGTTATTAGGATTTATTGTTAGTTGTGTTAGGATGTTGTACAAACATGTCAAAAAAAAAAAAAAATCTGTATTTTCTTAAGGTTATAATTTTATTATGGATTTTTTCCCCAATCTGTTATTATTTCGGACACCTTTATCCAAAGTGACTACAAAAACAAGATTACCACTTAACAACCTCAACTATATGTTAAATTATTTGTTCAGACAAAATATTACTAAAACTAGTGCAAATGCCTCCATAAAACAAACAAAAAATATTGTCAGCATTACATTGTTTTTCTTATTTATGTACAAGCATGTGATAATGATGCTTACAGTACTGTGTGTGTGTGCGTGCATGACTTTATCCTTTGTTAACCACACACCAATATATTTCAGTGGCAATTTCGCAATGCTACTCGGTTATAGATGGCCATGATAGCATTTCTAATTTCACATGCAGGTTGTTAGATTGTATGATGTAACAGAAAATGAGAAGAAAACTAAATGCAGCCAAATGTACTTCTTCGACAAAAGATAGCGCCATGTTTTGGTTTCAGATTGCACGAGAACAGTCTGTTGTTGCCATGAGAACAATCTGTTGATTGACAGGTTTGAAAGTTGTGTGATCTCTTTGGCTGTATGAAAGGGTTATGACGGTATTACACCGGCACAGATTGCGCAGTTTCATGCTGTGTGAAAGGGTTACACACTCATTAAAACGTTTCAGAGATGGCACAGTAGCTGCATTTCCGTGTGAAAACGGTATAAGTTTTACATCAATAGCTCATTGGACACATACATAATGTTATTTACATTTTAAATAGTGAGCAGATAGGTTTGTTGATTGTTTGAGTAGTATTGTTCCTGAGCTCAAGTCATGTGATTTCATAAAAACAGCAGGTGCTCAGTGTTTGGTATTTGAGTTGAGTTAAAATTGCCAAAATGAGTTGATTAAGAATCTGTATAAATAGCCATTTGAAAAGACATTATTTTAGTTAATGCAAGAACAGAGAAAGACACGACCATGCCCCGCTCAAGTAATGAAGATCGCCTGGTTGCTATCGGCATGATTGAAGGCGGCCTGTCTGTGAGAGACGTTGCCCGCAAAATGAGATGTTCTGCTTCAACAATCAACAGATTAGTCCAGAGAAACCAGGAAACCGGCTCTGTGAGGGACAGGCCACGTCCTGGAAGGCAGAGGGTCACCACACCAGCCCAGGACCGTTATGCTGACTGTTGTGTTGCTCAAGCCAACTGGTGGAAGGGTGATTATGTGAGGAGGAATCTCCTTTAACAAAAGAACGCCTTTGGTGCAGATTGAGGGCAACCTTACTGCTCAGCGATACATTGACAAAATCCTTGAAGAAACAGTTTTTCCGTTCCTGTAAGCTAAGACCACACATTGCTAGGATTACAATTACACAACTTCAAGAAAACAATGTCGAGGTCTTGCCGTGGCCAGCTTTTTCTCCTGACCCGAGTCCAACAGAACATCTGTGGGACCAAATCGCCAGTGCCATCCACACGAGACAACCGCGACCAGACAACCTTCGCCAGCTGGCTGCAGCTGCACAGGAAGAGAGGCGGAACATCCCACAGCAGTCTGTCCAGAGGCTGATCAGATCTATGCATCAACGCTGCCAGGATTGTGTTAATGCTCAGGGAGGTCATACCCGATGCTAACTTTGTAATGTTTTCCTTTTAACAGTATGTCACGTGTCATTCTTTGATCTGTATTTTTGTTCACATTTTCCTGATGGTTTAGATTGTTTAAAATATTTGATTAAATAGCCATTTGATTAATGTGTGTATCAGTAATAACACACACACATGCCCCGCTCAAGTATTGAAGCATATTTTGGTTGCTATCGGCATGATTGAAGGCTTGCATGTCTGAGAAGTTGCCCGGAAATGGAGATGTTCTGATCCAACAATCGGCAGACAATTCCACAGAAACCAGGAAACCGGCTCTTTGAGGGAAAGGCCACGTCCTGGAAGGCAGAGGGTCACCACACCAGCCCAGGACCGTTATGTTGACTGTTGTGTTGCTCACAACCGGTGGAAGGGTGATCACCTGAGGAGGAATCTGCTATAACAATAGAACATCTGTGAGATTGAAGGCACCACTGTCTGCTCAGAAGACATTGCAATCAAAAACCTTGACCAGAAACAGTTCTGCAGTTCAAAGCTAAGAGTGGCAAACTAGGATTACACAGAACAACTATCCAGAAAACAATGTCGAGGTCTGTGCATCAATGGGCAGGATTGTATCCTGATCTGAGTCAGGGAGCCCACCTGTAGGTTGGAAAAACGGGTAAGAGGCGGCAATCACTGAAAGAGTTCCACACGGACCAGGTTCGCCTTTCTGAGGACTAATGCTACTCGTTGTTAGCGACATGAAAGCGTCGTCTACAGAAGGTTAGCATGTCTGTAACACGGGAGTGCCCACTGAGGAAAGGCTATAAGCACCTAGGGTTGTAAATAACTCTGTGTAAGAACTGGTCTGCGATATTGACGTGATGTTAGATGGTCTCAGAAAGATACGAGTGTGAACGAAATCCATTGAACACATTACATGTTGGGAGGTGTGTCATACATTGGATGAATCAGTTGCAATGTCAGTACATAAAACATATATATAACAACACACACACACACATATATATGAAGCATATTTTACTTCTATTTTTAGTTTGCTTTACTTGCATGGAAAATACCTACAAACAACAAATAGATCCAACCATGAGACAAGGTTCACATTGCAGGTGAGTCAATATTTGCAGAAATCCACAGCTCTCCCTAAATATTGCAACAAGCTACCTGGAAACACATCTGTATTGTTTCAAAGCAGCAATTATTTGCAGGCGGTACTACTTCCTTTGTTGCTTGTAAATACATGTTCTATTGATGAGCAAAATGTGATGTTGAAGCCTGTTTTTGTCCATGGAAGACTGTGAGGTGTACAACTCCTTTTTGTATTGATCTAACACTTTGTGGAGAGCTTCGTAATGGTGGAATAACGAAACAGGCACAGGTACTGGATTCGTATAACACATAATCACATACAAGAACGCATTGGTGTGACTTGCAGCAAAATGTCCTTCTAGTAGTTTTACATCTAAGTTTCTCATAATTAACGTACAAAGTAATGGTATATTTTATGACACATTTAAGATCCTTTACAGTTGTTTTACTAAGCTTGGCTGTGCTTTACTAAAATATTAAAAGAAATGATGACAGCAGCAGATAGGACTAATATCCCAATATGTGGTTCAGTGTACTATGCCATATTAACCAAGCCATACTTTCTGGTTAGATCAAATTGTTCCAAATTGTTTTCAGACATGAATAACATCTAATAACCTTTCTGTAACCAAATGTGTAGATTTAAGATACACAATTTCTCATTTTCTTACTGTGTGATCTTCTTAAACAGTTCACTTGTATATAACAACAATGCCACAGACTTAATTTGAGTATGGGGAAATCTCTTGACCTTTCTGTACCTTGGCTAAGATAGGATAAAGAAAATGTTAAGTTACCTATCATGTGTCTATTTTATAATGCATAATGTTTTTTTCAGGGCAACTTCTCAAACTCAGTAGAGTTCCCACAAACTGTTTTAAAATTTTGAAAAATGTAATTAAAAAATGTTTTTGGTCTTGTCAGCTTATGATAAGAATTAGGGATGACAGTTAAATATATAAAGACAACAAAACACAAAAACACCTTCAAAAGCATCAAATAAAGGTTTGTTTTATTATGAGCAATTTACATCTTCATATTCCATCTCAACTCAGGTACCCGTTTCTATTTCTACTGTCTCAGCTACTGCATTTATCCCTTCGTCTCCTTGCAGCAAGACAACATTGTTTTGGGACTTTTCTCCTTCTACTATGATGCACTTATTGTCTGCGTCGGAGATGATAATTTCTATAATGTCCTCGTTTATCTGGATGTGGCCACCAGCCTGGCCTTGCACAGCCTGCGGTAGATCAGACGAGGATTCAATCACGCTGTGAATGACCTGCTGGGCACAGAACGGCATACTGTTCTCGTGGGGAGCAGCAGTGCTTATCATCACAGTTCCCTGTCCCACACCGGATGCCCCATCCATGGTTTCAAAAGCGTGCACGTAGACCACAGTGGGTTCCTCGGTGGCACTGCTGCTTTCTGTCTGATCCGCTCGCTGCCTCTTCTTCTTGGGCTTCCGAGGCTTTTTCTCGGGTTTGTCTTTGAAAGAAGGAGGAAGAGGGTGATCAGATTCCAGTGCGGCCAGCGCCTCGGCCAGTTCCCCTGCTAATTTCTCCTCCTTCCTTTTGTGGGACGACTGGTGACGGACCAGGCTCTGCCTCATGGTGTACCCTGCTCCGCACGTCGGGCACTTGTAAGGCTTGTCCTCCAAGTGGCTCTTCTGGTGTCTGCGCAACTTGGTGGCCAGAGTGTAGGCCTTCTCACACTGATCGCATTTGTAAGGCCGGTCTCCCGTGTGCAGCTGCTCATGGGCGCGAAGGGTGTGGCGATCCCGCAGGGCCTTGCCGCAGATCGGGCACAGATACGCCTCCCCGGTGTGGGAGATCAGGTGCCTCCTGAGCTCGGGCAGCTGCGAGAAGTAGCCGTTACAGTACTCGCATCTGTAAGGCTTCTCCCCAGTGTGAATGCGGAGGTGGCCCCGGAGGTTGCCCTGTTGCCGGAAGGACTTCCCGCAGTAGGGGCACAGGAAGGGCTTCTCTCCCGTGTGAAGTCTCATGTGGTTCCTCAGAGATCCGGGGTTGGCCAGCTCCTTGTCGCAGACGGCGCACTTGCACATCTTGGTGTTCCCCAGGTTGAGCTCCTTCATCCGGTGGATCTCCTTGTGGATGCGCAGAGAGGGCCGTCGGGCATAGGCTTTGCCGCACTGGTCGCAGACGAAGGGCCGGCGTCCCGTGTGAAGGATCTCGTGCTCTTTCAGATCTCGCTTGGTCCCGTACGCCTTCTCGCACTGCTCGCACTTAAAGGGTCTCTCGCCCTTGTGGAACAGGAGGTGCGCCCGGAAGCTCTCCTGTGAGCTGTAGCTCTTGCCACACTCTGTGCACAGGTAGGGCTTGTAGTCCAGGTGGGTGAACTTGTGCTTCTTCAGGTGGCACAGCTGGAGGAATCTTTTCCCACATTCGTCGCACCTGTACTTCCTTTCCCTGGCGGCAGTATGGGAAGCACCCGTCCGCACCTTGCATTGGGAAGGAGACTGTTGTTGAGGAGATGTTTCGTCTTCGTGTGATATGAGGTTGTCACCATTTTCCGCTGTGGTTTTATTCCTTGTTTCCTCGTTTACCTCTTCATCCCGCAGGGCTTCTTGTTCTTTTTCCTCTGTCGCAGCCTCTTCTGGCTTGGTTTCATGCTTACCCTCCCCAGACACATGTCTCTCCTTTGATTGTTGCTCCAGGACCCTCAGTTTCCTTTCCTGCAAGCGTTTTTGGATCCTGCTAACCAGTGTGTGCACCTTTCGCGGTTTAGCAGCCAAGCGAGAACTAGCCCTGGACCCGCCCATCCTTTCAACTTCTTCTCCCCTACATTCAGCATTTGACTGCTGTGTTATCCACACAGCGTCACAATTCTTATCTTGGGGTGTTTTAGGCGGTACCACTGGGGGAAGACTTTCATTATTGTCCAGTTTACAAGATTCGTTCCCACCATGGTTTTCTGGACCTGTCCTTTTGACCGTACAATTTGAAGTCCTACTTAAGTCCTTCTTTCTTACAGCAGAAACTTCCGGTTTTCTATTTTTGCTCAGGAATCGCAGGGGCCTTTTCAGTGGAACTATTACTTCTTCTTCTGGACCTGTTCCAAACACAAAACAGCATTGCTCAATTGTTATGGAAACTTACAAGTTCTGTACTTCCTGTTAAGATTAGCACTTTTGATTAAATTTACAGCACATTAATGGTTTATAATCATAACTACAGGCATCAAAGTTGAACAACAAACAGGGTCTAAATGTGTTATATTATTAGTGTACAGTACACTAATCTAATGTAGCAGCATTAGTAACATAATGCTGAAGATCAGTTGACTGCCCTTTAGAGGTATGAAAAAGTATAACCATTGCTGTGCAGTGCAACTCAGTAATGCAATGTTTGCAAACCAGATTAAGATAAAGTTTAATTATAAAATAGAACACAGCAACAGTGGCCACAGTATTTAATACCGTGCATCTGTAGACCAAAATCTACAGGTCTGTAAATGGAGCTGGCTAGCTATTTAGAGTTAGTACCTAGTAACGGTTGTGGACCATTATCTTCTGGCTCGATGTCTGCTCCTTGCAGTGCCAGTTTCTCAGGCGTGCCACACTTCTCGTTTACAGAGCAGTTTTCCTGGGCCAAGCATGCCACAGCATCCTCTCTACACAGGCCCTCTTCTGATGAATCCTTTCTGCCCTCTTCAGGCCCAAGCAGAAGTTCCATTCCGGGTTCAATGACCTTCAACACTCTGAAGTGAAGCTTGCCGTGGAAGTGAAACACGACCACATTCTGCTCTTTCTCACTTCTTGCTGAGCAAGCGAAGCTGGGAGATGAGAATAGAATAAGTCAGTATGAATGAGTCTAATGGCCTTTATAAACTGATGCCCCAAAGCAAAAACTGTCTGAGTTCAAATTGTTGATACCTTTCTAATCTCTTAGTAGTGTAGTACAACTTATACTTAAATTAGGTTTAGGAAGAAAAACAGACTGACATGTTACTCTATTTATCACCAGATTCAGACTCTCTCAATTACTTGTGAAAGAATGTTGAAACCATGCTTTATCAGAATTGGAAAAGCAATTCCTAAGATATTAAAAAATCAATAGCTTAACAGTCAGTGGGGACATGCATCCCCAGCAAATCAATGTCTGATAAGTGATAACATCAATTCAATTAATACATATAAGAATTCAAACCTACTTCATCCAATTTACTGCTTCCTCTACAGACTGAGTGTTATCTAGCCCATCTACTTTGTCTCCATCCTGCAAACAGAGAAAACAATGTGGAAAACATTTTTTTTGCAAAAATTAAACTGCAATACATTTCAAAGCTACAGCTATCAACTTCTCTAGCTGGAGATTCAATACCAAATAAAGACGTGACATGTTTTCAAGGTTTTTTTTAATTTTATTTTTATTGTGTTGTTGTTTTAAATAAGGATGACCATTAAACATTTGTAAAACTTGACCCAATGTGGCAGATCACTACATGTTGGCTGTTCTAGCATCATAAAAAGATACTGGGACAGTACCCACCTTTGCAGCCTCTACTGAGCTGCAGTATTCAAGCTGCTCTTCCACCGGTCCAAAGAAAATTCCTTTCTGTAGAGCCTGTCCCACACACCAGATCCCAATGCGGCTACCCTGTGCGTGGGACGGTCCTGCCGCCAGTCCTGGAGGAAGTGTGTGCAGCACTCTGCATGTCGACGCTTTCTCTGGTATCGAGTCTTTAAGGAACTTCGGGGGGCCGTGTCCGGGACACTCGTCTACATAATATTCTTTGCAACCTTCACAAACTTAAAACAAGAATACAAAGCTTGCAATTAATAAACATTTCAAACATGCCCCAGTAATGTGTATTGTATTGGGTTCTACTCCAACCTGGCCTCAGTTTGAGCCACGCACTAGTCTGCTACACTTGGTGCATTAATAAAATGGGAACTGAGTTAAGGGTATAAGATTGAGACACTAAAATAGAATAAAATCCAGTACACACAGAAACTAGATCTCAAAACGAGTCCATATGCAAATCATTCATCATGGCTTTACACATAGGCATAAGATATTGTAATAATTTGTAGCAAGACACTGGAAGAATTCCACCAGAACGTTTGTCTGCTAGTACTAGTGAGCACTACAGGTATTAAGTTTTTATGTGCTGTCGACCAACCTAAGATAAGCACATTCTCAGAAGAAGAAAAAAAAACCACTATCACGCATGCGTACTAGCCTGCTGGTCAAAACAGCTGGTCAAATTTTTTAGGCGTTACAGAGCTCTGGAAGTTAAACCATGTGTAGCAGAAATTGTGTGTGTCTATATATATATCAACATGCATTTCTATGAAATACGTAGCGAACGAATATACAATAAATGAAACTTACATAGTTTGTGCTGGTGTGTTGTCCTGCACGGTTCACCTGAATTCACTTCCATTTCGGAATATCACAGTTGTCCATCGATTTTCGTCTTAATTTATTATATCGGTTATCGTATTTCGCTTGTCACGTTATGCAAAAAAAAAAAAAAAAGAAACAGCATGAATTAATAATACATAAAAACTCTTCGGTGTTTGTGTTTTTTTTTTTTTTAAATTACAACTATGGACAGTCTCGGCCTGCACAAATACCCATAAATTCACAGCTCAGCAGTAGATCCACACATGTTTGCAAACCATAATTTGTTAAAAATCACTATTTACAATAATTCCAGGGTGAGATGGCGTGTTTTCAATTATAAGTTCTTACTGTTTGTTTGCTTTTTTTTTTTTAAGCTGCCTCAACTCCGGGAAAATCATCACTCTCCAGCCGAAATGGAGGCCACTCGGAAATCGTAGTCACACACATACCCTTCCCCAAGGAAACGGTTTCCTTTCGGACAGACACTTGCAGAACTGTAATGTAAATACGTTCCGCTGCTAAATAGTTTCTGAAGTGTAGTTAATCTACAAGCTTTATCGGATTTCCTATAGATGCTGGGGTTGAAAGTTAATAGTAAAACTAGTTTTAAAACTTGACATTTGAAATACAAGTTATAATGTTCACCCGTTCTATTGTGGCCCGTAATGCTGTGAGTTTGAGACCGATCTGCACGGCTAATTCAATCTGTATAAACTAACGAGAAGATTCAAAAGACACTCGTTTACAATACGCGTTCTCATACGGTACGTGATAAAGCAAAGACACTTGCAAAATGTGACGCACAGTGACCGCTGGGTAGTCTTTTTGAAAAGTCTGAGGCTGCGTTCTGTGTTATTTGTTATATTAAAGTGTGATTTCTTAGTGACTGTTTACTACTTCACTGCACAATGTAGTCTCTTTTGTTTGCACTTACATTGAAAGAAACCAGCGCTTGTTAGCTTTCCAGTTAGTTTACATTCCCTTATAGAACTAGTTCACAGCAATATGGTGTATTTATATGGTTTATGACATGTTTTAAAATGGAAACATAACAGCCTATGGACAATTTAGTAAAACGAATTGGTGTACATTTTAGATGTAGAGATTTGCAAATATAAATAACAATCGAGACGCATTGTTTTTATACTGCGTGCTGAAAAAAGTTGCATAGTTCTTTAGCATGGCAGAGCACCAAAAGCATTGATCGTATGAATGTACGACTTGCAGGGTACAATAAGGGAGACATGACAAATTAATTCCCATAGGTGGCAGCACAAACACACCGTGCTGATCAGGGTGGTATTTTTGCTGCTCAGTGTCCAGGATATTTGACTTTGAGAAAATGAGCATTAAATAGGTATGGGAACATACCCAGAGCAATAAAGGGTTAAAGGAGCTGGCAGTCACCATGGTGACCCTGGAATGCACTTGGATCTCCCGTCCCATTCCTGTTGATGCTGTTTGACTGCTAAGCTTTGCTAAAGCTTCTCACGGTTTCTTTTGCAAGGCTGGTATACCAGCAAAGGAGATGCAGCTTGCTTTCGGTGTTCATGAGGTGTTCTCACTGTATAGGGTTGTTCTCTCTCAAGTGCACCAAAAGGGGGTCGCTCGACCGCTCTATCTTTATTTTTGCTGGAAATCCTTTGAAACAAGTTTTACAATTGGAGAAAAAAAAAATATTATTACCACATTTAGATGTGTTCTGACCATGTGTGGCATGTTACCTAGCAGCTGTTTTTTTTTTTTTTTTTTTTTTTTTTTTTGTATGCTCACGTCACCCATGCTGGAACCCTTTTCTCCATCACATGTGGTTTGTTTATCATCAGTCACATTTGAGGGAACCACCTCCCCAGTGTTTGGTCACTTGAGCTGGAATGACTCGGATTGTACATGCCTATGATCAACTACACAGCTAGATTATTGTGGGAGCTTTGTGCACCCGTAGGTAGGTTATTCAACATGACGTCTTCAAACTCTTGTTTCAGCTCTGAGAGCAAAGAAGGGCTAATTTTACAAAGGGTGTTTAAAGCAATTACAGCTCGTGTGTGTCACTAAGTTTAAAAGTACAAATCTATTTTTGTATAGTGCAACTCAATGTACACCACTTTCTCCAGAATGTCATTTCATAACAACAAGCGTTAATATGAATAATAATTACAATAATAACAATACAAGTTTCATGCATGATGTAATTTTTTTCCACCAGAATCTAATCACACTGAGGTCTGATTACAGGCGTATGTAACTATGGTGAGGCTTGCAGCTGCAATGAAGGTAAACTTATAGGATTTCGGAGCCAAACTTTGAAATGTGGTTTGTCTCCTGCCCCGATTTGGGGGTCCCTGTCTGGACTCGAATTGCTTTCTTCCGTTTTCCATGTCATTTCCTGTAATAAAAAGATGGTGGTCAAAGCTAAGAGAAGCAGCTGACTCGCTGAAAATTATTTCAAATAGAAACTTTACCTCGCCTGGGACTACTAAAATCTGACTCAGCCGGGGAGACTTACGAGGCGAGGGCGAGCCCGCCGAGAGGGTGGATACTGTGGAACAAAGAGGCGAAATAAGAAGCCGCAAAACGCAGCGGATCCTGGGGAAGGTGAGTCAGTCTTTAGTAGCCAATGTGGCCAATGAAAATGGCTTCTGAAAGAAGCAGGCAAAATGCCAGGTGCCTGCAGTCGGGAGACAGGGACGTATCTGTCTCTAATACGCGCAATACGCAGCGGCTTTACTTGTTATCTGTGAACGACGGGCTGCAGAGACTCTTAGCAGCTTTTGTTTTGTTGTCAAAACTTTGCAGGTATGCGAGTTTATTTAAAGGGACAAGATCGCCCCTGTTGTTATTTTTGCAGTTTTTTTTTTTTTTTATTACATCGTTGCCCTTTGTTTTTGATTGACGTCACCGGAGGCCAATCAGCGCTTCGGATTGGTGCGTGAGACATTTTGGAAAGGGAACGCAGTGACGTTGCTAGGGGCGTTCTGGTCTGTAGCATTAATTTGGAAAGGTGGAGGTGTGTGTGTGTGTGTGTGTTGAAAACAAATGTTTAAAAACGGATTATGGAAATGTAGATTTTTAATCAATCACTGTAAAAGTTAAAACCTCGATTGGTTAAAATACTGCAGCAGTTGAGTTTGGCAAATGTATGACTAACTATGCATGTACTCTACAATATCTTTCTGACAGTACTTTAAAACATCACAAGATAGTCCTCAAATAAATAAATTGATTAATAATAATAATAATAATAATAATAATAATAATAATAATAAAAACACACAGGGGAGTGACTTGTCATGTTCGTTATGTCGGTCAATATAGCCAGAATATCACATTTAACATCCGTTTAGGACTTTCCTGAAACACATATGTATATATATATATATATATATATATATATATATATATATATATATATATATTTTTTTTTTTTTTTTAAATTTGCATTTGTGTAGATAGTTTGTAGGTTTAATTGTTTTATATCTCCAATATTCTGTATTGCCTGAGCTGGTCAAGTGAGCCATTGCCACCCCAAGGAGCAGTGGAGGATACAGTACGTTAGTGTCAGTGCTCAGTATAGTTCACTTCAGCCTCATGCTGTTGCAGTAGCCCAGCTTGTGTTCATTGTTAACTGAGAGTGAGATGAGAACAGCACTCAGCTCGTGTGAACCACTTCTGTTGACCCAGTTTAGTGTTTGCATCTTTTAAAAACAGTGCTTTAATTGTGTATCTTTGAATTAATTTCTTAAGAGTCCCAGCATGGCTCAAATGCATTGACTCCAAGGCTGTGGTCATTTACTGTTTTTCAATTTCAATGCCGTTTCAAATTGATATTTTAGAGACATATAGCCTAATAATTGTTGTGATTGTTCAACTGCTTTGAAGTCAGTTTAATTGACTAACAGACAGAGACTTCAATCTAAGTCATTTTTTTGCCACTGTGACAAGCTCTTTTTAACAGAATGCTGCTAATTGCAATTTTGATCAATGATGTGATGGAATCGATTAAAAGGGAAGGGGGGATTAGAATTGGAATTGATTTGAAAAAGGAATTGGGATTATAAAACAAGAATTCGCCCCAACCTTGATTGATTTTATTGATTTATTTCTTTATTTTTAAGTTGTTTTCAGTCAGTGATTTTTTTTTTTTTTTCAGGTTGAGTCTTGTGAGAGTCTCGGTACCGTAGATTATGTTGCATGTCTCTTACAGAATGGTTGGGCTGCTTCCTGTTAAATGACTTTTGGTACATTTTCTAGAGGTGCTAATTTGCAAGTGGTTTGTGTTTATTCAGCTGTTACAAGCTAACGTACACTTCCAAAGCATATATTCAAAAAACACACTCCATAGGCTACAAGTACAGTAGAAATACCTATTCGTAGTATTTTGACATTTTTTTTTTTTTTACCCATCAGACACTTGCATCTGTCTTTCATCAACAGAAAGTAATAACAGCCATTTTAAGTTACTATATGTTATACATTCCAGCTTCATGCCATTCTAAGCAAAGTGACTGCAGATGTAAGAAAGTTTTGTAACTGTATGTCTTTTTGATTTCAAATTGAATTTGAACATTGATCTTGAAATACTTAAGGAAATCAGTCCCAAGACACGGTAGATTAACAGCATTTGAAACAGTATTTTATTGTCGTCTCCAAATGGCGCGCACATAAAATGGTGCCCAGTAGCCAGGTTCGACCTGCATCTTCCCTCATGCAGAGCCTTGGTACTGTGCCAGGGTTGCTCCCACCACCTTCATTGTCGTTGTTAATACAGATTGGTGCCTGTTGTTTCATTCTCTGCTCTGTCCACGTTGGGTTTATAACCGTAATGATAATTACACACCTGGCACGTCTTTTTAATGTTGATTATGCCTTTTCTAACAACACCAGCAGTCACCCTGACAAAATTGGGACTGCAAAATTGACTCTGCGTAACATTTTTCTATGGTGCTGTGCTCGCTTTCTCTAAGAAAATAAGACTTGCAATGCCCTGCTATAGCCCATATTCAACTGTAATGCTTGTGGTCAGTACTACAGCAATTTCAATAACCCTAATAGCATGAGATCTTCACATTGTCTCCATTGGTCTTAAATTGATGCTGTACCTCAACTACATTTCTTAATATTGTAGTTCTTACCTGTTTAGTATGTGTGTTTACTATCATAACTGAATTAAAAAAAAAATACTGATTTTTCCATGTAAAAAATGACCACTGGGTTGTGCAACTGTAATTATCCCCCCTCTGCAACTGACTAGCGTTGGGGCCAATTCCTGTGTAAAGTATTCCTCTAATATCCAGCTGATCACCAGGAGACAGTTTCCTCAATATCCAGGTGCTCTACCTTTCAGGCAGGAGTGTGTTTAGGCTTTCAACCCAGCTTCTGAGCTCCTATGAATGACCCTGCAGACCCTGCAAGGGTTCCAATAAGCATGGCATGTAGCTGGGATCCGTGGTTGAACTGCAAATTATTGCTTTGTGTTGTTTTCTTCTTTTTGTTACAGGAGACTTTACTATTCATAAAGTCTCGCCATTCACCCATCCCCCAGCCCCGAGAGATGGCAGAACCCACTGCCTCAAAAAAGGATTTATCCGCTGTTGTGGATTCAAACTGCAGCAAAAGGTAAACGTGGGGGGGGTGGGGGCAGCAATCGTGATGAGTTTTAACTCTGTTACTGTATTCAAATTGGAGAAGTGTAATCCTTTTAAAAACAGATTTGTCTGGTCACTGCTCTAAACCACTTATGAATGCACTGGCTTCTTCTGTACACACAATATATATATATATTTTTTTTTACTCCCAACAGAGTGAAAGAGGAAGAGCACCATCAGCCTGATGAACCAAAAAGGAAGCTGAGAGGCAAGCGTGAGCACTCAGCAGCTAAGACCTGCCAGCAAGTGGATTTCTGGTGTAAGTGTTCAGGATTGAAGTGTGGAGCGACGCTGTGGGAAGGATGCTGTACAGATAATAACAGCTGTACTATATAACCCCAGGCTCTCCCCCCAAATTAAAAAAAAAAAAAAAAAAAAAACTGGATGAAAGTAAAGACTGGTGATGGTGTGACATGATATCCCAGTGATAGAAAAGAAAAAAAAAATTCTAACTGGCAGGACTTGCATTTCTGCTTCACAGTGATACCCTTTGTTCTAATGCAGTGTCAGACTTCACTATTTCTATAAAATATGTTGTATAATAACTGCAGAGAAAAACGATCAGTTTTGAACATGGCAACACACATGCTTATGTGTGTGTATATCTATATATCTATCTATATAATGTGTGTATGTGTGTGTTTAGTTTGTGAGGAGTGCAAGGAGTACTTTGTGGAGGAATGCCCGGCCCACGGTGCCCCTGTGTTCGTGTTGGACACCCCAGTTCCTCTTGGGGTTCCGGACCGCGCGTCCCTAACCATCCCCTCGGGGATTGAGATCATCCGCGAGCCCGGCGTGGAGGCTGACACCTGCTGCATTGGCAAGGTCCTGAAGAAGGGGGTGCTGTTTGGACCCTACGAAGGAGAAGTCGTCTCGCAAGACAAATCCTCTGGGTTTTTCTCTTGGATGGTAAGCAGGAACGATCATGCAAGTTTCAGAACACTGTCTTCCTTTGTCTCTCAATTATACACTTAAAAGTGTTTGGTGTTCTTAAGTCATTCTTAAGGTTTTTATACAGAATATTTGAAGCCTTTAAAAGCAGCAACATCTTTTTATGTCTGTAAATGTAAATGTGATGTCTGCCAACAGTGGTGTATAGAGGAAGTTTGCAATTGATCAGTATAATTGTATTGGGAACAAAAATAGACGCCATCAACAGGCCTGGGATATCTTATTACATCAGCTAGCTGAGGGCCAAATGCAGACTGCGGTTGATCAGACTTGCATTGACTTAGATTGAATACTAAGTAATGCTGTCATCATATTTGACCTTGTGTATATCCTTTTTCAGATTGTTGACAAAAATAACAGATACAAATCAATTGACGGCACGGATGAAACTAAAGCTAATTGGATGAGGTAGGTTTTTGCCTTTTGTTTGCTGTTTCAACATTTCCACCTTCTCTTCCAAAACTGGGTGGCAGCATCCTATTCTCTCTTGTTCCAGGAGTTTCTGTAGCGGACCTAAATTGATTTATATTGATTGGGATAAGTATTTACCTTAAGTTGAGAGCAGATTTAACAGTGTGGGCATGCCGTGGAAACATGATATAAGAACAAAAGGGCATAAGAAAGTTTACAAACGAGAGGAGGCCATTTGGCCCGTCTTGCTCGTTTGGTTGTTAGTAGCTTATTGATCCCAGAATCTCATCAGGGAGCTTTTTGAAGGATCCCAGGGTGTCAGCTTCAACAACATTACTGGTGAGCTGGTTCCACTCTCCCAATTTGCTGTGTAAAAATATGCCTCCTATTTTCTGTTCTAAATGCCCCTTTATTTAATCTCCATTTGTGACCCCTGGTCTTTGTTTCCTTTTTCAGGTCGAAAAAGTGCCTTAGGTCGACATTGTCAAAATTGTAGAATTTTAAATGCTTGAATCAGGTTGCCATGTAGTCTTCCTTGTTCAAGACTGAAAAGATTCAGTTCTTTAAGCCTGTCTGCATGTGACATGCCTTTTAAACCCAGAATAATTCTGGTCACTCTTCTATGTACTCTTTCTAGAGCAGCAATATCCTTTTTGTAGCGAGGTGGGTCTGCTATTGATGACTCCCCGGGAATGCTGGCATTTTAGCCATCTTTTATTGAGTTATATCAACACATTAGAAGCTAGCGTGTTGTAGCCGGCCAAAAGGCTCATTTGTAGTGATGACTTGATGTTGCAATGCAGGTGACAGTGATTTGTTCTTTCGTTTAATTCAGTTGGATTTCTCTCTGTAAGGTATGTGATGATCTCCAGGGAGGAGAGTGAGCAGAACCTGATGGCCTTCCAGCACGGCGAGCGGATCTATTTCCGCGCATGCCGGGATATCCAGCCGGGGGAGAGGCTGCGGGTGTGGTACAGCCAGGAGTACATGAGGCGTCTGCACAGCATGTCCCAGGAGAGCATCAACCGGAACCTGGCTGGAGGTGAGAGCTGGCAACACGGCCCCATGCAAAATAACACCAGGGCACCACAAAGAGCTGCAGAACACAGTGCAATATTCAACTGCAAATACACTGACAGCGTTTACTGGTGATGCAGCTGCTGTAACACAAAATACATGATTCCTCCTGAGCTTGATGCATACAGGTTGAAGGTTTACTGTGTAGATGCTGATCCGAATGGTCCTACATTCCCCTACATAGTCCATGATTCACATACATAGTTAGTGGTAGTTGCAGTGAGAAATCCCAATTAAACAAAACATTGAAAGAAATGATTGTCAATTGTACAGTTAGTCATATATACAGTAGCTCCTGTTGTAAACAAACCATACGGTCACTGGCTCATATTATAGTCGGTCTAAATCGACATAAAAAGGTACATAAAAAGTACCCTTATACCCCATATACCGCTGCTATCGCGTGCCAGTTTAACCAAGCACCACATGTGCTCACCGCTAAAACAAGGGTGTGAGGAATGTTTATTTTGTAAAACTGTCACTGTGTTCTCTACTGCTTTAATGACAGCGCCCTGCTGGTAAAGCTGAAAGGCATCTTTCTCGACCGTCTGGATTCATTTAAAAGAAAATACCACAGTTGGGATATGGTGTAATGTAATGGTGTCATCTGTAGTGCATCTTTAAATGTGCACCTTACTGTAGATCCTCTACCCTTACATACACATCATTATACTGTGTATGCCAAGCCCTAATGTAAATGAATGGTGCCTTGGTGTTGAAGGGATGAATCCATTGCTCTTCAAAGCTTGGTATTTTATGTAGGACAGTTTTAATTAACACAATGTCATTGTCATTAACTCAGTCAACCATGAATCAAGAGACGGCGGATATGTCCCTCCCCACCACCGTATATTTTCAGTATGTTTATTGTGCACAGAAATGACATTCAGCTGTTGTAGTGAAACACAATGATGTTTTGCACTGCGTGAAGATATTCCACCAGCCCGCAAGCAGCTATCATGTAACAGTGGGCATCCTCTACTATTTGTATGGAGCACTCTGCACTTCAACAATCCATCAGTTTTCAGACATTGACCTTCACTGCAGCAATAAGGAGCAGGTTTTGCGGTTGAAGTCAAGCCACGCCCTGCAGGTGAGATACCTATATTTCCATGCATGCAGTTTACTCTCTTTTCAATTTTCAGCTATATTGCACCTCTAGGAAACTTCGTTTGTGGTGGATTATCCCATAGATCAGTCGTGCTGACAAACATTTGACGATCTAGATTGTAAGAAATAGTAATACGTTCTAAAACAACATTTTTGTTTTGTAATAAACATTAAACCAAAAGCATACCATATTATAAAGAGCATGTAGAGAAATGTTACTCATATAAACATGAAATATATTCACAAGTAAAAGATGGATACAAGTCAACAGGGTATGTTTTTATTGAACATATCCACTGTGCAATGGTTTAAACATAGTCTTAGCTTTATGGCATATAAAACATTATTGTTCCTCTTCAAAGCAAGTGACAGGCAAAAGCACATTTCAGAAATGATTAAAACTATTGTATTACACTAGCCCTGAAACAACACCATTGTGCATTGTTAAATATACCTTTGATTTGCTTCTAATGATTTGTCTTTTTATATTGTAAGCAGTTTCAGTTTAAGCTTTACTTTGAAATTCCTTTTCTTGTAGAGGTGCTGCAGCCTAGGAAGGAGTGCAGCATTCGCTAACGCCACATCCTGGGAGAAGCCCTAAAGAAGAGAGGCAGAGAACAGGGAATGAATGGGGGCTTGGAAATCTCAGGCACTGACTCCAGAAGAAAGCATATGGAGAAGTATCTGGGCTGTATATCCTCAGATTTAAACTCTGAAGCCACATAGGCTGTCGTTATCGTTTGGTAGCTTTTGTCACATTTCCGGCACAAGGTGTTTGCCTAGAATATTTTAACTTGGGCATTTCCTAAGTGATTTGATGCAGGGATACCACCAGAGGACACCGCCCACCTTTTACATTATCAAGAAGGCACTTGCAATACAAAGACATCTTGCAAAACAGCAAGCCACCATCGGCAACCTATTGAAAGCCTCACCAGTATGATAACATCCTAAAACCTACATCTGAGTTAATCAAGTCACAAGATGCCCATGGTCAACAGACCACAGCCGAGTAGAGGATGACAGCTAAGAAGTTAACCGTGCAAGAACTGGATACTGTGAATCAAAGAGTGCTGAGCAACAAGACTGTAGCCATCATGAAGTAAATAACCACCAGATCTGCAGCTGTTATTAGGAGTGGAAACAGCTGTAAAGATACTATAACAAAATGTAGGATGCTACCAATATATTTCTTCAAAGAATGCAAAATATCACAGTAGCTTTGCTAAACGTTTTTTTTTTCCCTAAACGACTTTGTTTTTGCAGTCAAATTGTAAAATTGTGTGCCTCTGTATTTCAGTTTTGTTGTTAAAACAAAACCCTAAGAAAGTTCCCCTTGTAGATGCCATCCGATTTCCATCTTCTGTAAAGGTGTTGTTTTCAGCTGTTGTAAAACGATAAAGTCCCTGTGCAAGTGTTTTCGTAATTGTTTTATTTAAGCCTGCCTTCTATTTCAGTCCTAACTGCTTAAGAAGCTTTTGTTTTTTCTCCGTGTGATTTCTCAGGTAAGCGAATAAGGTTTTCCCTTTTACACTTTAATGTTGGGTACATGTCTTCCATTGGTTTAGATATGTCAGCAATCGGTAGAATTGCAGGTTTATTCAAAAGGTCCTTGCTCTGCATTTGAAACTGATTGTGCAGAACCATGATCATGTTTTCCTGCTCTCCCCTACCCTTGTGTTCTTTAGGTATAAAAGTATGTATATGTCGAGGAAAGTAAATATGTATTTGTTTTATTGTTGTTATTTCTGGTATTTGTATGTGAAAATATTGTATAGTTGTTACATTGGATTGATTTTTTTTTTTTCCCCCATACATTTCCATTGCAGGGATGGGAATTGTGGAAAAATCAGAAGAACTCACTGAAAATAAGAAGGAAGCAAAAGGAACGGCCCTCCGGTCTGCTCTTAGAGGAGGGAGAGCCGCGAGCAAGAGGCTGAACGAGGACGGGGATTGTCTGCCTCAAGCCAAGAAGAAGAAGATAGACCTAATTTTCAAAGACGTTCTAGAAGCCTCTCTGGAAGCCTCGAAGAACATGGAAGCAAACCCCCTGGAGCTGAACCACGCCCTTCCTCTGCGGAAGACCAGGGCGCACTGCGTTGAGGACGTGTTCGAGAAGCACAGGACCTCCTCTGTCCAGAGAGGTCTGGAATGCAAGCCCCCGGCCCAGCTGTCTGCTTTCTTCACCTCAGGGGGTGGTCAGTCTGAAAGTGAACTTGACCTGTGCTGTGTGAAAGAAGATCCCGATGACGTACCTGAGACCTCGTGCGAGAGGCAGCCGGACAAGAGCCCCTCGACCTCTTTCTGTCCAAACTGCGTGAAGCTTACAAAGAAAATAAGGCAACTCCAGGCAGAGCTGGATCGACTAAGGTCTGGCCAGCACCCTGAACCCCTGCGGCTGCCGTCACTGCCCGTGCCTTCTCAGCCAGATGAACTGAGAGGTAGGTTCATCAGAGCTGCGTTTATAGGGGTGACCCTGCTTCCTTTCACCCCAGTATCTTTCTTCCTTCAATATGCAGTATGTACACTCAAGAATGTTGAACTTCTCTTGCCGTTTTCCTTGTTGTTGTGATAGCTTTAATCAGTGTTAAATCCACGTACACATTGCTGACTTGGCACGTAGCTTTCTGCGCTGCTTGGATAGTAATGCAGAACTCAGTGTTGTGTGCTGGACGTGTGTTGTGATACTTTGTAGTATACTGCATGTAGCACCGCGTATGCCTAGCTTTATCTTAAAAAGCTTTGGCATACCTAAACAAAAAAGTATTAAAATCCCCCTTTTTTGCCATTTCAAAATATACTTTGTGGGACATATTTTCATGTTTATTATTTGTTCATATTTGATAGCTCCTGTTGCATAGCAGATTCACCCAATCCAGGCTTTACTACGAGCTTGATTAGCCACAGTGTGTAGGGAACAAGCTGGGGTGTGTTCTATTACTCATAGTAAAACCAGGAATGGGTCAAATTGCAATGCAATGGGAGTCTTATTTCCATGCCTACGTTGTACTGTTTAACTGTGAAGTCACTGTGGTGTTCCTAGGTGTTTTCTTTAGTATCATTTTTCTTCTCCTGTCTGTTACAGCAAAAGCTACTATAAAGTTTCAAAGTTCCATAGTGAAATATCATTGATCTTGCATTTTACTTTGGGGTTGCAGAATGACAGGTAATCTTCTGTATCAAAATTGTAAAATAATTTGTATTCTAATTGTGCTGTTTTTTTTTATAGATATATATATTATATATATATATATATATATTTATATATATATGATATATTATATATATATTTTGGGACGTATTATATAACAACATTAATTTTGTAAATTAAGCAAACTGGAAGTTGTCATTTGTTTCTGTTTTGGGTATCTTTTTGTTTTTACAAAAATAAATAAAAATGTATTACATTTTCTTGGCGTGAATCATACACTGTGCAAATCCACTTCTTTTCCAACTGGAGTGGACTGAATTTGAATTCCAGCAAATTAAGATATTTTTTTATGTTGGCATAGACTTGACTTTTTATGTAATTCATGAAACGGTTATCAGTTATTACATTTGTAATATGAAAATATGTTTCATCGAAATCTTGAACCCTTGCTTACTCATTATGTTACAGAAGTAAACGACTGTAGCATGAATCTCTAATGGAGCCCTCCTGCACAATTGACATTTTTACTGCTGTACTGAAGCCGAAAACTGACAACAAAAATATTATTACGGCAATAGAACTGCCAGCCCTCAGGATAAGAGGAAAATTTGCTTCCAATCAGCTTTTAAATCACCCAATGTGAAGTAAATTGCCATTGATTGGTACTCAATTGTAAAGGTGGGGCCGGACAGCTGTACTTGTTTTTTTAAATCAACACGTTAATGAATGGATTTATGAAAATATGCAGATTTAAATACCTCTTCAAGGCATGCACGAGTATCGGTACACCCCTATTAAGTATGTCCTGAAATTCCTCTCCTGTTTATCTCTTCCAGCTTCAGAAGCAATGACCCCCGTACCTGCAGTTGTGGAAGAAGATGAGCAGGACGTTGACTCTGCGGATGAGTCCATAGCGACGGATTTGATGGTTGTCACAGATGAAGCCTCCAAAATGGCCAGCGGCCCCGGCAGAAGGATCCGCCGTTTTAAACAGGAGTGGCTGAAGAAGTTCTGGTTCCTGCGCTATTCCTCGACGCTGAACGAGATGTGGTGCCACGTCTGCCGCCAGTACACCGTCCAGTCCTCCAGAACCTCCGCTTTCATCATCGGATCCAAGCAGTTCAAGATCCACACCATCAAGCTGCACAGCCAAAGCAACCTGCACAAGAAGTGCCTCCAGCTCTACAAGCTAAGGATGCACCCGGAAAAGACAGAAGAGATGTGCAGGAACATGACCGTTCTCTTCAACACCGCCTATCACCTAGCCCTGGAAGGGAGGCCCTTCTCTGACTTCCGACCCCTCGCCGAGCTACTGAAGAAGTGCGAGCTCAAAGTGGTGGACCAGTACATGAACGAGGGGGACTGCCAGGTGTTGATCCATCACATTGCCAGAGCACTTAAGGAGGATCTCGCTGAGAGAATCAGGCAGTCTCCGTTCCTCAGCGTTATAATGGATGGGCAAAGCGAAGATATCCTTGCGGATACGGTAGCCGTCTATGTGCAGTACACAACCAGCGACGGTCCCCCCGCTACGGAATTCCTGTCCCTGCAAGAACTGAGCTGTGCAACCAGTGATGGTTACCTCCAAGCTATTGATAGGGCTTTTGGAGTTTTAGGTATGAGACTGCAGGATGAGCTAATTGTTGGCTTGGGCATCGATGGATCCAATATCTCTTCTGGGCTGAGAGCAAATTTGTTCGTCACAATCAGAAAAACCCTGCCCTGGGTGCTTTGCCTTCCAATAATGATCCACCGGCCCCACTTGGAAGTTCTGGATACGATAAGTGGTAAAGAACTTTCCTGCTTGGAGGAACTGGAGAACAACTTGAAACAGCTGCTTAGCTTCTATCGCTATTCCCCCAGGATGATGGCTGAGCTGAGGGCAACGGCACCCACCCTTTGTGAAGAAACTGAATTCTTGGGGGATATTCGAGCAATCAGGTGGATCATTGGGGAGCCGAACGTCTTGAATGCTTTGATAAAGGACTATCTAGAAGTGGTGGCCCATCTCAAAGAGATCAGCAGCCAGACCCAGAGAGCAGATGCTGCTGCTATTGCTTTGGCGTTACTTCAGTTCCTCATGGACTACCAGTCAATTAAACTCATCTATTTTCTGCTGGACATCATCGCAGTTCTCTCTCGCTTGGCTTTTGTCTTCCAGGGCAATTACCTTCTTGTTTCTCAAGTGGACTCTAAGATGGAAGAGTCCATTCAGGAGATCAGTAGGCTGGCTGACTCCCCAGGCGAATACCTGCAGGAGTTTGAGGAAAACTTCAGGGAAAGCTTTAACGGCGTTGAGCTGAAAAACTTAAGAGTGGCGGAATCCAAGTTTCAGTCCATCAGGGAAAAGATCTGCCAAAAAACCCAAGTGATTCTAGCTCAGCGGTTTGACTCCAGGAGCAGGTCAGTTGTCAAAGCTTGCCAAGTACTTGACCTCACCTCGTGGCCAAGGAACACAGAGGATCTGATGACCTACGGGGAGGAAGAGATACTGCTCATCTTCCAGCATCTGGAAACCGTGCTGTCTGTGGCAAGGGAGGTTTCCAGAGACCGGGGCGACGTTCGAGGAAGCTTGGTGGTGGAATGGCGAGATCTGAAAGCGGATTACTACAGCATGAATGGATTTAAAGAAGTGGTTGGTCACATTTGTAAATACAAGCAGAGATTTCCACTCTTGAACGGAATTATCCATGTCATCAAGGTTTTACCAACCTCTTCGGCTTGCTGCGAAAAGGGTCGGAGCGCCCTTCAGAAAGTCCGGAGGAATTGCAGGTCCCGTCTCACTCTGGAACACACCAACGACCTGTTGACGCTGGCTGTCAACGGCCCACCCATAGCAAACTTTGATGGTAAAAGGCCATTGGACAGCTGGTTCGAAGAAAAGTCAGGGAACAGTTACTCGCTGTCAGCTGACATGTTAAGCAGAATGTCTTCAGTTGACCAGAAGCCAGTTCTCAGTGGAATGGACCTCAATGCTGAATTTTACCCTGACATTTGACCAGGGACATAACCTCAACAACTTAAATGACGAGCGTTGAAATGGATTATGGAATGGAGTTATCACAAAACTCCAGGAAATAGGATTTGTCAAATAAAAATGACATCAGAGAGTGGCAGTAGCAGTATTGCTGGTTTAAGCAGGACTGTGAAGAGGGTTGTTAGAAAACTTGGTTAATAAAACCTGACATTTATTCGTAAGAAATTATACATAAAATGTATTCCAATTTGGCACTTACTACATCCCTATACGCACTTATTAGCAAGTTATTTGTACCTGCCTCCAGATACCAAATCGCATGCAACCCAAAAGAGAGTGGGTATTTATTTGTGTCTTTTAGTTTCAAGGCATGCTTAAGCACAGCCAGTTTGCCATTGTTCTTCTGCAAGCTTCAGGGATAGCCTTTCATTCCTTGCTGGAGTATCGTCAACACTCTGGACATTTTGCGCGACATAATGGGCTTGATTCGCAACAACCCAAAGGTTTTCGAGATGTCTTCTACAGGGCTAAGAGCAACATAGACTGATTTAAGCAAAACAATAATAATTCCTTTGGAATGCCTTCTTTCTGAAGCAGCGACCGTGGTTCTGAATCCACGCACCCAGCTTGTTGCTTGAAAGGCAGCCAAAATTAAGACGGCAGCAAATCAATCCTGTACATTTGTAAGTGGACACATGTCTTTTGAATACCAATGTATACATAAGCTGGATAAATGATAATTATTTGTATGGTTAGATATATAGGCTTAAAAGCCATGTTTATCATCAACTCACTGAATCAGTCATTTAAATAGTATGAGATACCTAGAATACTTTACAACAGTTTTGTGTGTGTGTGTGTGTATATATATATATATATATATATATATATATATATATATATATATATATATATATATATATAATATAGTATATATTATACATATTGCAAAAAAGTTTATGTGTGTTATATATATATATATATATATATATATATTATATAATATATATATATATATATATATATATAATATAATATAATATTACAAGTGTTTGGTAAACCCTTGTAAATCGAAATAACTTTTTTAAATGTCCAATTTCGCTTATTGCATAGCGGAATTTAGTTCGAGGAGCAAATCTATATGTCCCATAACGTAACCGTCTAAACGTACGACGGGTGATGCATGGGTCGTTTGCTGGGTTATTTGCCTAAATAACAAACTATTCAGCACCAACACAAAAAAGGCGTTGCGAAGAATACAGATTCAGCCATTTCATATCGGAAAAATCACAATACAAAAGAGGAACGAGCTTGTGTGGCGATCGTTATCGGTAAAGTATCCTTTTTTTCTGATGTGGCTCTCGGCTCACAGTAAAAAGAAGAGAGATGCGCTCATTACAACCTGCAGCAGGTGTCAGTGTAACACATGTCTTTGCATGTGAACGCTTTGGTGTCTCTGGGACTGTAGAAAGAAAACAAGGAGGATGCTGGGGGCAACAGGCTGTTGTTTTTCACCTCTTGTGCTCGGAAGCTGAAGTGGGATTCAGACATTGTTCCAGCTTGCTGTCTTCTTGGTGGTTATAGATGTTAAACTGATCGCCAGGATGCGCTTGCTGTGGCTGCTGCTTCTGTCGTCCAAGCTATCTTGCCAAATCACAGCAAAATGCAAGGTTTTGCTGGAACTATACTACAGGGGGAGGGGGAGGGGGGGGGCGGTATTAGTCTATTTACAAGTTCAAATATTTGTAACCTTTAAAGACTTTGAGTGGTAACTGGTGAGCAAAACCGTTATCGATATTTAACAGGCACTTAAATACAAGCACACATTCAGTGCATTTTCAATAACATAACCCTTGAATAGATGTGTGGGACTTCATGAGCACACCAAACAAATACGGTACTGTGCATAACTGGGTGGCTTTCTTATTCGTGGCAATGAGGGATAGCCAATGAAATCAAATGTATTTCATATTAAAATGATCACTTGCACACCTTTTGCTGTGTTGAAGACCGTCTGGTTGTTTGGATAATGTGTTTTAGGATGTGGACGCTGTAAACACAGCACAATAGATTCCTGGTACCTAGTCACTTCCTGTCCTGCGAGTCACATGACCTGGTTGCAGTCCGACTCGACAGCATGTGAAGTGATTAGGTATCACCAATATACAGACAAAGAGCAAAGCAATCTCCAATGCAAGCAATGCCAGTTGCACAGAGAATTTCTACCCCTTTAAGTGGCAGCAGATATGCAAAGTATATAGATGGTTGCTTGTTTGCTGAATGGTGTTGACTCAATATTGAGGTTATAAACTGTATGTGATGGAACATATCCATCCTGGGTCCTGTTCAGAAGTATATCTGTGTGAATATCTTCGCATTTGATTGAGGATTGACATGTATTTTTATTTGTTTAAATAAATATCCCAAGTAAAACAGATTTTATTTGCAACTTAACTGTTTGCATTGTATATGCTGTTAATGTTTGAAAATACATTTTCATTTTATTGCAGAATCCTTATTGTTAATCTTATTATTATTGTTGTTGATTTTTGTATAAGCTTTTTCTTATTCTATTGTACCGTGTTTTAAAATTTTTGGATACAGTATGTGCTTCCTAAGATTTGAATGATATTTGCTCCAAGGGATATGTATGCAAAATAAGCTACTAATTTGCACAGATATAGTTATGGTATGCTTTTTGTAGTTTGTATTTTATGTGGCATATTGTAAGAAAATAAACATCCTTTTCTGTGTAAGTGCTAAGATAATTAATAGAACAGGTATTCCTGTCCATAACTGGGTGGAGTATTGCCTCACAGTGGGGTTTTCGATGAGTTAATGTGTTCTTTATACAAGTGTCTGTATCGTCATTAAGAGCTCTTCTTAAAGTGTGTTAACTTTGTACCTAAAGAATAATACTCCCTAAAAATGTTGGCTTATCAGGGCTGTGCCACTGATCTGATTTGTTCTATGTGATGATGGGTTAGGGCTGGGGTGTGGTGGCTGTGCACACATTTTTTTGTAAAGACTTGTTTGCTAATTGCAGATTTATCATGAACAGATACTTTGGCATTGATGGAAAAGTTATAATCCTTTTGATATTTACTTTGAGACTATATAAAGACATATTAGCAAGATTCTTTTTTTTTCTCCTTTTTATTTTGTGAAATGAAAGCTACAATATTGTTTAACTGTTTTATTAACCTACATTCGTGTACAAAACCTAAACCTGTATTATTTCTTTAAATACTGCAGTATGTTGATTCTGTCCCATGATGTTCCAGCTGTGCAATTATTGTATAACGCTATTGATTATAAGGGCCACATTATATTGAGGTGTTTCCCCTGAAGTGGCGGGTTAGTGTCAGGGGAAAGTGAGAATTCAGTGCTCTTACATCACAACCATGAATTATGACTTTGATGTTATGATCTCTTTTTTGCATGAGCCAGGCTGCAAATGTAGATATTTCAGAATCTTCTTGAAAATAAATGGGTCAGTTATATTTTATGACTGTTCTTTTGTATGAATGATATGAAGCTTCCATTTCAAACCTGTTACATATTTTCAGAATATCTTCAATTTATAAGAGGAGCAATGTTTGTATGAACACATTAAAATGTATGTGGATTTGCTGCCTGCGCTTTACAGTACCTGTGTGTAAAGAAAATAAACATTTAACACTGGAGACATATAGAGCTATATTGATTATATAAATATATACAAATATATATATAAAAAGTATGACTGCAAAAATCACATTGCTATATTATCTCTTATGAAATCAATGATTTGTATAATAAAAAATAAACATACATATATAAAATATACAATTTGTGTGGTGTGTGTGGTTGTTTTGCTTTGTTTTTTATCACACCGCAGCATGCATTCAGTCACTAGTCAGATACTCAGTTGAAGGATGTATTCTGAATGTCACCTTTCCAAGGGCAGGTGTAAAATCAATTAAGTGTTTAACCGGGCAGGTCTGTTAGTCAGTTCAACGCCAGACAGAGCAGCTAGTTGTAAACGGATCGGGTTTTAATCTCAAGTGTAATGCTGCTTTAAGAGCTTTGCTCAGCAGTTTGTTTAATTTACATGCCTTACAACCAGTTTTGAAACCCATTTATGTGTCGTTCTGGGATTTTTAATTAATTTTTTTTTTTTTTTTTAATGATTACACCGTGTAACAATTTTTTTTTTTTTGGTTCCTGGGTAGTAAGTGTTATTTCCTAATTGCTTATGCCTCAAAAGTATAGAAAATGGCTATTATTCCCCACAAACTTTGCTTTTGTGACCAGGACAGTGATATTTCAAAATATGTCTTTTCGTTCACATAAAGTCAGAAAAAAACAACATATGAATCCAAATTAACATGCATTTATACTAAATATTAAATTTACAGTATAATTGTAAATCTCGAAAAACTACTCACTTCTAAATCTTTTGTAGTCATTTTTGTATTACTTTAGTATAAATACATGTTAATTTGGATTCATATGTTGTTTTTTTCTGACTTTATGTGAACGAAAAGTACACACATTTGCCCATTTTCCCATTGGAAATAGTGATATTTTGAAATATCACTGTCCTGGTCACAAAAGCAAAGTTTGTGAGGAATAGTAGCCATTTTCTATACTTTTGAGGCATAAGCAATTAGGAAATAACACTTACTACCCAGGAACAAAAATTGTGTTACATAGTGTTATGTTTTGCAAATTCACCATCTGTGGTCTGTCTGTAAATCATTGTCCATATCAGTGTACCCCATGGGTAGAAGAATTACACGGTAGTTTAATATTCTGTTTTAATAAATAATAATCATCATTTTTTTTTACTTTAAAAATGTAGATTTTGGCATTCCCTTTAAGTGACATGTTGCAATTCTCATTGAGTGTAATAGCATTATAATCCTCCTTCTTCTTCTTAGATGTACAGAAAGTGTTTTTATGTGTAAAGAAATAATCATGCCTTAAAGGTAAAGATGTTTCAGCCAAAGTAAGGGTTTGATTGAGAGTGACGTCTATTGTGTCACGAAGAAGCACAGTTTAGGAGCCAGTGCCTTAATCATCACCAGTATCGTCATTCTTGCCTCCAGTGCTTTACAATCTGAATCAAGATAAAGCATATTTTCCATTGCTGGATGACAGATGGATGTTGCTGTCGGCAGAAATGCCCAAAAACCAAAAGCCAAACATCATAGATTAAAGGTAGACTTGAAGACAACATTGTATCCCCTAAGATTTATATATATATATGCGCGCCAGATGTCGGTCGGATAACTTTACACATGCTTCTTTAAAATGACTGCATGGAATGTGAATTTGATATACCCTAAATAAAAAGCAAGATTTGCTATGTTATTAATACTGGGTTGTTTTTGCTGCCAATAAATAATAAGCAGTAATCTTGTTCATTCTAAATATGAATCGTTTATTAAAATCAGAGCGGTACAATTACAATAGTAGGACCGGAATCTGTGAAGAGTGCTGTGATCAGCCCAGTCCTGCAGCCTCTCTCTGGATCCCTCTCCCCAAGGATTAATTCCAAGAGTGCTGTGATCAGCCCGGTCCCGCAACCTCTCTCTGGATCCTTCTCCTCAAGGTTAATTCCAAGAGTGCTCTGATCAACCCAGTCCTGCAGCCTCTCTCTGGATCCCTCTCCCCAAGGATTAATTCCAAGAGTGCTGTGATCAGCCCAGTCCTGCAGCCTCTCTCTGGATCCCTCTCCCCAAGGATTAATTCCAAGAGTGCTGTGATCAACCCAGTCCTGCAGCCTCTCTCTGGATCCTTCTCCTCAAGGGTTAATTCCAAGAGTGCTGTGATCAACCCAGTCCTGCAGCCTCTCTCTGGATCCCTCTCCCCAAGGGTTAATTCCAAGAGTGCTGTGATCAGCCCAGTCCTGCAGCCTCTCTCTGGATCCCTCTCCCCAAGGATTAATTCCAAGAGTGCTGTGATCAGCCCAGTCCTGCAGCCTCTCTCTGGATCCCTCTCCCCAATGATTAATTCCAAGAGTGCTGTGATCAACCCAGTCCTGCAGCCTCTCTCTGGATCCCTCTCCCCAAGGGTTAATTCCAAGAGTGCTGTGATCAGCCTGGTCCTGCAGCCTCTCTCTGGATCCTTCTCCCCAAGGTTAATTCCAGTTTACTCAGTGGCACAGATGCTGTGATCAAGAAAGTCCTGCAGCCTCTCTCTGGATCCTTCTCCTCAAGGGTTAATTCCAAGAGTGCTGTGATCAACCCAGTCCTGCAGCCTCTCTCTGGATCCTTCTCCTCAAGGGTTAATTCCAAGAGTGCTGTGATCAGCCCAGTCCTGCAGCCTCTCTCTGGATCCTTCTCCTCAAGGGTTAATTCCAAGAGTGCTGTGATCAACCCAGTCCTGCAGCCTCTCTCTGGATCCTTCTCCTCAAGGGTTAATTCCAAGAGTGCTGTGATCAACCCAGTCCTGCAGCCTCTCTCTGGATCCCTCTCCCCAAGGGTTAATTCCAAGAGTGCTGTGATCAACCCAGTCCTGCAGCCTCTCTCTGGATCCTTCTCCTCAAGGGTTAATTCCAAGAGTGCTGTGATCAGCCCAGTCCTGCAGCCTCTCTCTGGATCCCTCTCCCCAATGATTAATTCCAAGAGTGCTGTGATCAACCCAGTCCTGCAGCCTCTCTCTGGATCCCTCTCCCCAAGGGTTAATTCCAAGAGTGCTGTGATCAGCCTGGTCCTGCAGCCTCTCTCTGGATCACTCTCCCCAAGGTTAATTCCAGTTTACTCAGTGGCACAGATACAGGCCAAGAAATCCACAGCAGCTTTCCAAAACTGATTGATGGTGTGCGGTCAAGCCAGAAACATTTATTGTCTTAATTAAAAAAATACATATACTGTGCAGCATCCCTTCAGCCCCATGTTCTGTGGATACTCATCTGTCCCAAGGTTAATTCCAAGCTACTCAGTTGGAGACCACAGATTTTAGGCCAATCATCCACAGCAGCATTTAATAATGATGGTATAATGGGTCAATGAAGAAAGAATGTAGGGCTTAAAAAAACTACAGAAGCACCATGGCGAATCCTGTAGAAGGATTCCAGCTTCTTTCTTTCTTTCTTTCTTTCAGCACTTTTATAGCTTTCTATCTATGTATGTAAAATAATAGGATTGTTAAAATATGTACATAACAGCAGTACTGTCACATTCAAATATAATCACATCTTAAAGGGAAAGTGGTTTTAGCCACAATGGGGTTTCATTTAATTATATAATAAATCTGGAACTGGTAGTGCTCAAAACCAACTCCAGACATACACAATATTATTGTGACAATAATACGACACTGGGTATATACATAGAGCTAATATTGTGTGGTGCATATTATATAAGAGATATATATATATATATATAACACACACACACACACACACACCACACCACACACACACACACACACACACACACACACACAAACTGGTACTTGCATCCGATTATATAAAATGTGTATTGTATTTCTGAATTTCTGTTTAATCCTTTCAGCACCATATAGCCACAGACATCTCATCTGAAATCTCTTTAGATCCTCTGCTTTCGTCTTTGCCCGCCTGCACACACTCATTTTTAGCTTCAATGAAATCATTCATTTCCTTGATATAATGAGTGAATGAATAAATTATGATAATACAGCGGGTCAACAAGCGTGCTCTTTCATTAGGAGCGCCAGGAGTAAGGCTTGCTGTTTTCTCTTCCACACACTCTGCTGTCCTTGCCTGGTGACTAATCAGAGTAAGTGTTCTTGATGGTTACCCGGGAAACGTTCCTTTCTCCCTCTCCCTGGCTAATGACTCACGAAGCAATGCGCAAGGCTGCAAGAAACAAACACTTAAAAAAATAATTATAATACTTTCCAAACGGGCAGCAATAACTTTTTTAAAAACATTTATCGGTTTCAAATGTCACTTAGCAGCAGTGTGAGGCGGATAGGTGAGGTTAAAACAATCCTGCATATTGCAATGTGCAATTATTTATCAATGTGTATTGTACAGCGATATTTCCTTCGTGAAAATGCAGTAAAATCAGTGATGAACACCCATTTTCCTAATAACATGAATCACTTAGACTTGGAATTATTGTTATAAGAACAGAAGAAATTAACCATTCAGCATCTGATTCCTAATAGCATTGATCAGGTCTTAAAGAATCCCAATGCTTCAGAATAGACTGCTAGGTAACCAATCCATAGCCTCACTGCTCTTTGTGTGAAGTGTCTCCTCTGTCTGCACAGCATTTCCAACTGTGTCCTCTGGTCCTGGTTTCTGTGCTGCAGCCAGAATGCAGTTTGGTTAATTTATTGTGTGTACAGCTTCCAAACCATAAAGCAGTTTTCATATGCTGCACCAAATTTAGGAATGCACAATGTTTCACTTTGTATGACGTTGTATCCCACAAGTTTTATTGAATATGCTAGTCATTAAAAAATAAGACCTTTCTGAATTTAAAAAAAAAACAACAAACACAGCATTTATTGGAATGACAGCAGCACTGCTTACATCTGCATTATACAATAGTTGTACTGTTATCAAGCTAACAGTTTTCAAAAGTCCATGCAGTTTCAATTTTAAACATACATATATTGTGCTTTGTCTTTAGAATGTGATATATATTTTGCATGACATTGTATAATATCCATGCAGGAATAGGTACCAGTATTTATTTAACAGGATCATTGTGCTATATGCATACCACGAGCTGGAGAACACTATTAAATGCTCAGTATTATCCAAGCTATAGTAAAGAACACTGTTTTCAATTGAGTCCCCTTGAAATGTTACTGGTCCATCAATCAAGGTTGGTGCGTCAAGGGTGAAGGGTGAATGACGGGGTGATTCAGTGCACTCGCTTGCTAATTTAAAGATCTGGTCTTGGTGTGGAGAGGAATGCTTTGGGTAAAACTCAACCTGCTGACTGAAATTCACAGGATAAACCCAGGATGAGGCTAAAGCCTGTTCTGATAAATTACTTTTTCTTACTTTTTAGTAGTACGTAGGAGATCTTTATAAATCTTGCCTATGCATTCCTTTGTGGGGTTGTGTTTGGAAAAAATACAGCATGGTAAACAGTATTCACAACTTCATCAATTTTACAGATGTGGATATAAGACTGTACGTAATACACACACACAAACACACACACACAGATAGATAGATAGATAGATAGATAGATAGATAGATAGATAGATAGATAGATAGATAGATAGATAGATAGATAGATAGATAGATAGATAGATAGATGATTATTATTTGTGATGGTATTTAGTTTGATTTGGGAGTATGTGAATGATATTATTTCTGGTGTAAACCCCTACTGCTATGAATCTTCATTGTGGTTTTGCAGTAGTGTGAGTCTCTGCTGGGGCTCTTCCTGGGTGTTCTCACTCATACAGAGGGTGCCACATGGCAAGCTGTTTCCTGGGGTTAATCAGCATTTGCTGCCAGTGCTGGAGCCCGGTACCTGTCGATTGCATCCCGACAGCACAGTGCCCCAGCGACTGGACGTCCCCCACACAGGCCTGGTTCAGCACCTCCAGATCCAAGCTGGACTGGGACAGCAGCTCGTGGGGAACCTCGAACATCATCATCTCGTTCCACACAGGGTTCATCTTGTGCTTCACCCTCCTCGTCTGCTTTTTCTTCAGCTTCGTGGACTGATGCTTTAAAGCCAGCTTCACAGACAAATCTGAAAAACCCAACAGGGCGTGTTCTGAGCATTATTAGACAACCTAAACTGCATTAATCCCGCACTGAAATATTGTCATAATATAGGGTTAAACATCCCAACCAATAGCAATGCTGGGCAATTGTTCATGGTCTGTGCTGCTTTGCCAGTGAAGCTGTTTCTTTTGCTCTCCAACCCTGGCCTGAGCTGTGTACATATCAAGGCATGGTGTGAGAGTGGGATGCTTAACCCTATATTATTACAACGCTAATGTCTGAAGATCTTTCAAGCATCTTACGATGTAAACTACTCTACTGCATGGGTCCAAATAGAAATGCATCATGTGAATTCCTGCTCTGTATGCAAACAGTTTCTGGATGCACAATGGTAAACTGGATGCACAATGCTTCAGTGTGTAATAGGGTAAATGTTTTGATCTTTGAAGAAACTTTGAAGAAACTGTTTGAAATATTAGTGTATCCTATTGCAATAGATAACATCCTTTATTCAAACTTTACTCTTACCAAACTGAAGCGATGACTTTCATATGGTCCATCAGTTACAATGGCAGTGTATCTCCTGCCCACCACTACACTGATTAAGGCACTAGTTGAATCATTTATATACTTGACTCTGCCTTATAGTTTTGATCAAGTGTCCACACAAAACTCAGTATAGTTCAGATTTTCAGTAAGCTCTCCTTTGTCCGAACACCTCTTAATTCCTGCCCAGCAAAAAACACGTATCTGCCTTACAAAGGTCGGTCACATCAGAGAGCAGCACGCTGCACACTTGGACTCACCGATCACATCCTTCAGCTTGTCTGACTGCAAGCTTCTCGCTTTCATGACCACAACACCCAGTCTGTTTGCAGCCGGGAGGTAGCTGATGGAGAGGAGAATCTCGCCCACAGAAACGGCAGGATCCTAAAAACAGAACACCAGAGAAGTTGCTGTTAATCAATTAGCCTGCAGCCTGATGCTGTGTGTGTGTGTGTGCGCGTGTGTGAGAGAGATAAAGAACATTATTCAGAAGCTTGTCCAAAATCAGAATCCGTGGAAAATCAAACTACATCTCACACAAAAAATGTAACATCACACTTTCTAATTCCGTTGAATTTGTGATATTCCCATTTACTACTGTAGGTTTGGGGCGGGTACTTTTCTTTGTATATTCTGCATTTTCCTAATTCTTGTTCTACTGCTGTTTCTGCTCAGGGCATTATTATTTGCCCTCCTTATTAACTATTCCAGCAAAAACAGCTTCTGAAAAGACTCCTTGAGGCTGATTGTGTGGAAGTACAGGAAGGTCAGGAAGCCGCTCCTACTGACGATTTTTTAATTAAAATCCAAGAAATTAAAGTTCAGATCTCTTGTCCTGTAATACCTACTGTATAGCTAAAGGGTGCAAATACAACAGCCTCCCTTGCTAGTACAACATACCTGACTTGTTTGTTATCTAATCATATACTCGATGAGCCCTGTAGTTCATAACTGACACATCATTATGCATCAAGAGTATTTTGCCACTGCTGAACTAAAGCAAACATTAGTTAGATCCAGTGCGCAATGCATGCAAATTCAGGGTTGTCACCTTGACAACAGGACACACCACTTGGAGATCAAGGAACTGAAATTTTGTGTTATTCAGGCTTATTACAGTTTAGTACTAAGTGCACACAATCCCTTGCATTTTTTGCGGTGACAGAACAAAGTGAAAAGATTCACCCTGACAGCCCCCTGGTGCTTAAAACCTGGTAGATTTTATTTTTTTCCCCGATAGCTATCAGTTACCTCTCAAGCACCGAGGGAAACGTCTTCAGATCTAGGATGACAGAAATCACACTCCAAGAGCAGAAGAAAGAACCCTCTAATTCTGTTTTTGTGGCAATCCATCAATCTCCACATCCCAAGTAGGTTTTTATTGAATTTATATCTAAGAGCTGGGCTATACATATTTCAGTAGGAGGTTCACGCTGATGGACTTTGATGAAAATTGAATTGTACATCGGCAGAGAAGAGCAAACCAATGCTCTAAGGGAACAACTCACAGCAGGGTGACGAGTGCTGCTTGTATCAATATCTGTCTTTGAGAATCAGTCAAGAAAGAGGCAAACCAATTCATTTGTGCTTTTTGTGTGGCACCCGTTGAGCTCTGTGAACACACACTTGGCATCTGGCATCTGTACAATGATTGAGTTTCTAGATCCATGGTCCTTACTGCAACGGAGGCTGACACAGTACTAATTACAAAACCTGTGTGATTTATAAGCTGTGGAGGATAAATAATGAGAGTGAGTGTTCTTTAATATGACAGAAAAATGTTTTTTTTATTAGAACACTTTGCAAAAAAACAACAAAAAAAAACAAAAAAACACCAATTTCGTATTTGCCCCTACTGTATGTAGGGCTGACTTTTATCTATTTAGTGGTGAAGCACATTCTATAAATATAGAAAGGAATATTTTTGGTATAGAGCCCTATACATTACTGATATCCTCTGTGGTACATCTTCAAGTGTTTTCTCTCTCTCTCTCTCTCTCTCTCTCTCTCTCTCTCTCTCTCTCTCTCTCTCTCTCTCTCTCTCTATCTCCATCCCTCCACCCCTCCCCCTCTCCCGACCCTTGCAGTAGCCCTGGTAGCTCTCTCCTCTCCTGGGTCTCTCATGACGCAGGTTCCTCTCCCTCACAGCAGCCCTGCCTGCTGGAAAGACAGCGCAGTTCTGCAGCTGAGGCTCCTGTTTATTAACCTCCTGCATAGCTCAGGTACTGCAGGCTGCTGGGTGCATTAACAAAGATGTAGTCTTGCTATAATATTTGTTAAAGATTCCCTCCCTCTAAAGCGCGGGAGCTCCTCTCTCAAGTGTTATAATTAAATAGCCTTGGAAGCAGAAGGCAGCTAATATTTTTGGCTCCACGTGTCCCCCAGAGCATCTGTGAAAGTCTGTGATTCTGAATTCTGATCTTGTCTGAAAGAAAAGCTTTTAACCCTTTCCCTTTTCTTACAGTACGCTCCCTCCGACAAAATGGCAATTTCTGCATCTCCTATAATAATATAAGGAATAATGTACACTCAACTGTGCGTGATAAGGCTGTAATTCTATCGAGGGTTTCTGGTGACACCACGCTAGCTCTCCTGTTTTATCAGTGTCATCAGAAACCCTCAATAGAATTACAGCCTTATATGTACAGTTTTGGTATTATTCAATATGCTACCGTCACATTATTCAGCTGGTTTTCATTCGACTTTATGAAGCAAAAAGACTTTTAGCCACAGCTGTATTCCTACACTGTATAAATGAATAGATACACAATGCTAATGAACAGTGGACCTGTTTGGGATGCTGCAGGTCCACCCAGCAGTCTGCGTCTGACAGCATGCCCACGTCAGCCAGTTTGAACCTCATCACTCCCGTATTAGTGTGTCGGGAGAACTTGTCACAGTTGAAGAGGGACAGGGTGATCTCTCCCTCGATCCCGTAGCCCTCTGGCAGTGGAAACACCAAGGTCTCCTCCCACAGCAGGTGGGGCGTCACGCGGCGGATTGACGTCAGGGACTCCCTCCTTCCAGACTTAGTGGTCAGGTGTCCAGTGATGTAGCAATCGTGGCCCTGCAATTCGCTGATGTTCTCAGCTGCAAAGAGAATCAGCATAGAAATAAGGCCAATTAGTCTAAAGATATTTCAAGATATTCCATGATTAAACATAATATTTATTAAAGCAGAAAAAAATGTTTTTCTCTAGAGGTATTATACAACTAAATATTTAAATGCTTACCTGAAAAACAATAAATTGTGGAATATTTCCAATTTTTATGTCCAACGTTTGATGTATTTATTTTTAATGATAAAAAAAAATCTACATTTACACTATTCTTTCAGAAATGGGAATTTTCACAAGGAACTACATATTACACAACAATGGATAAATGTTAGGGAAGTCGTGAAATCTGTGGAACAGTTACCAGGATTCAGAAGTATTTGTCTCCCCTCAATTTAATGAAGATCAAAACTTGCAAATAATGAACCCTTTGTAGTTGGTCTCTCCTGTACATGTATGCATTTATTGCTTTACCTTCGATGACTGTGACATGTAGCTCTAATGTCTGGGTGTTGTATTGGAGAGAGAAGTGTAGCTTCGGATTCGGGGTTGTGTTGTCGGCTTCTGTTTCTTTCTTCAGATCCCCAGATAAGGCAAGAGCTTCCTTGGAATCTGCAATGTTGAAAGACAACACTGGTATCTTAAACCCATTGGTTTGCAAACCCGGTCCTGGAGGGTCATTCCACTCCCGGTTTACAGGTAAAATGGTATAATGATATAGTTTAAGGTCTGGATGGAGGTTTAATTGGTTCAATTAAACAATTTAGAACCAGGTTGGAACAAAGACCAGGACTGGAAGAGCCAACTTTGCCCACCCCTTCTTGAACCCATAAGGTGATGATATTTCTTGAAACACCTGTTTTAAAATCGTAAAACAGATTAGCACTCCATCGCTGCATTATTAAACTGTACTACAATTACAGCTACGAGTCTGGAGCTGCTGGAAAAAAAAATCCCAGCATTGATTAGCGTACTTTTAAAACAGAGTCTGATTGATAATAGACTTATGAAGGACTCACAGCACAGTATATGTAAGCCATGATCTCACTCTCAAATGAGGGATGTTGAGATATTAGCCCAGCCAGGGGCTGCAGGACTATTGACCTCTGAAAGACAGGAAGATGCCAACCAGGATATTGGTTGGAGAAACGCCATCCCTGGATTTAACTGTACTCCTTGTTGTTAGCCTAACTGATACAGTGACTGTACACCTAGTTTTTTCCCCAACGATGTCTGTATTGAAATAATATGGATAGAAACAGGTTATCAAATGACTCCATGTACACTAGGACAGTGTATGACAGTTGAGACTTTTCAACTTACACCCCAATGCATTCTGGTAAGTGTAGTCCTGCTGTGATGGCAAAACGTACCAGAATGCATTGCGATGTGAGTTGAAAAGCCTGAACTGTCCTAGATGGAGATCTATTTCAGCTGATTCAAGCTGCTTGTTAAAAATTGTAAACTTGATAATGTAATACTTTGACGTCCCCCAAGCCTGAAATGTCTATCAGGTGAAATAAAATTCACCTGGGTCGCACTACCAGTTTATGAATTAAGACTTTCAATGCCCTTTGAATGGAGAAGAGCATCCTGCTGGCAACCTTTCTACTGCTTACGACTTGCAGCTGCCCTTTACTCCCAATATGAATGAAAAGAAAAGGTTTTTAGTTTTGTAGGGCGTGTGCATTTTAATCACCAGTGGAATGAACCATGTTGTATCTCAACCCCAATCTGCTTTACCTTGCCTGGGGATGATAAAGACCTCTTCAGAGCCATCAGTTGCTAGGCAACTGTGGTCAGGCTCTGCTGTGTTTTCAGCTGAAGGCTTGTCTGTTGATTCCAAGGTGTTGTCTGTGGAGTTGATCACCTCCGATGATGTCACCAAGGGTTTGGGCCTGTAGATTCTGGGAAACTTTAACAGAGTCCTGGGCTGGATGGGCTCTGTGGACTTCTTAACGCTGAACTGAGAATGAAAATGAAAAGAAAAAATGAATGTATCACAATGTGCTTGTATTCACTGTCAAGCCCTCACACTGCAGACAAATTGCACAGCACAATTTAGCAATCCTCCAAGTTCACCAAGTGCAATGTGTGTGTCTTCTTGTGTAGCATTTGACACGTACCTGTAGCTCCCTGTTATATTATCACGAGAGCATTCTTCACTCGGATGCATGTAAAGCACCCGACAGATTTGGAACTATCCTTTCTCAGCCACTGATTTATTGTGCGACTCTGGGGCATGTCAGGATTCTTAGTGCCTTTGTCCACCCAGCTGTTAAATTAAGAACAAAGAGCTCTGTAATGCTTAGTATTTTCTGGGAGGTGGCATTTATTTCAGCAAATTTACTGTGGGGTTCAGAATGTTACTGCAGGGTCTTTGGTCTATCTACCTATCTATCTATCTGTCTGTCTGTCTATCTATGTATCTATCTAATAATTTCAAACAAACAAAAGCAAAAGATAAGGGCATCTAAGTGAAAGGTGCATAGCATACATAGTACTTTTGCAGATGTGCTAAATCAAAAAGGCTGATATTGAACAGTAAATATTGAATAGTGGATCTTTCCCCTTTACAGACAGTGCTAATACCGGTGCTTGTATAGTTTTCTATAACGCTGTGTATCCATACAGAATACTGTTTGCTCACATGGTAGCTTCTTCACTTCCAGACCCTTTGAGTGGGCCAGTGTTTGCATTGCTGATCAGAATCGTGCTTCATCATTAATGACAGCTGCAGTCCCAGCAGGGGAAAAGACTAGCCTTAAAAACGACAACAAGTGCATATTCATAAGGTACAACATTTTAATGATGCCTTGAATTAATGCATCATTAAAACATCACCGTATTATGTTTCTTACACATGGTATACAAACTGATTGATAATACGAAATATGCATATTTTATCTTTTTCAAATCTGATTATAGGGACAAATTTATGAATAATGTATTCATTTAAAAAAAATGTATCCAGGAGAAAGCCTTTGAGATGCAATATACAATCCTCACGTGTTTAAAAGAATATACATTATTTCTAATATACATTAAAGGGACGCAAGAATGAAATGTGAGATTTTTTTTTTAATAGATCTAAGCAGAGCCAGGCATTTTGCGTTGAAAGAAATTGATTGAAAATCCCTTAAAAACCACAGCGTTATAGTGTGGGGCTGTGGGGTGCAAACACCCCACAATATGTGCACCCCACAACAACAAAATCCAAACAGCGGCATTGGCTTACACTGAATCAAACCAGGCAGGGCACTCTGAGTGTGTCTTTTCCTGCTCATGAAAGGTCAGGAAAGATAAAAGAATGTCTTAAAATTCAATCTGTGCTGGCAATCTCTTTTCTTTTGTTTTGTAATAAGCTACTGTGCCGATCTGCAACAATGGAGTTTCTTCATACAAAAGGCTTCAGGAGAATGGTAGGTGTACAACACGGCTACTGGCATAGCCACAAGGACATGCATTCTGGTAGCCAAAAATAATGCATCAGTATCCATTTGGGGACTCTGATCAATGGGAGTAACAGTTCCAGTTTGAATTTGTTTCAGTTGTCAGGTTGCTAATAAGCAACTTGTAGTTTTTCTCTGCATTGTCAAATAATATATATTTTTATCTAAATTCTGGTGTTGTCACATAGAGTCTTATCACATCAATACACTATATCAGCTCACCACTTGACTTCCACATCTCGCAATGAAAAAACTGTCAGAAATATAAAGGATGGAGGGTTTTCTGTTTGATTTACCGCGGTTGTAATCGTAAAGCTGTTCATGGTAATGATATAGCAGCTGATGCTAATGTCTGTTTACACATGCATTGCTGTGTTGTAATTCTCTGTATTTACAGTCTCCTTATTTAAGGACTAAGAAGCAAAAGCTGTTGATTGGTAATTATAGTCAGATCTGTTTTCCGACTGAGACAGGGAGACCATTTTGCAGCTAAATAGAGACATTCCCTAGAACTGGTAAGATCCAGGAAAAAGCTTGTGACTTCTGTAAGTGTGAGTTCCATCAAAGAATAGCAAGGGTTATGTAGAACCTGTTTAAAGGTATATTATAGAGCAACAACTGTTAGTTTTTAACTACAATATACCTTTATATTTTAAATATACCTCAGACATTTTTTTTTTAATTTTGCATTCTTCTACAAAATTTTTAACACCAAAATCAAAAACTAAAATATCCTGCTAGTTATATATCAGCTCTTTCAAAGAAATGACTCTGTTGATTCTGCTATCAGGGTAATTGAATCTACTCTGCATTCTGCGTATTGTAATGAAATGATTAATTACATCAGTTTTAATAATGATGTCCCACAGAAATATTACAAGATGAAGTATTGGTTGTTAAATTAGACTCCAGATCATGCTCTTCTAAAAGATGTAACTGTTTTTTTTTAAATGCCATTGTCCTCATTTTAGTAAAGGCTACTTTGTAATTTTTTGGAGCATTTTTAACTGGCATCTTAATTGTTATTTTGATTTTCTCTTTAACTATATTTTGATGACAACTTACTCTGATTTATGTTAACTGCAATAGTGAAGTCTAAATGTAATGCATCAAATTACATAAATACAGTTAGTTTGGCACTTAATGGGTTAACCCTCAAATGAATTCAAGCTGAACACATACACTTGCGTCATTGTGTTACTGCTACTGTACTAAAGCACTTTTTGTTTTGTTTTTTTTTTGTTTAAGGTGATATTTCACTTCAATGGGATTTTCACAAAGTTGTGAAGAGTTTCACCTGGTGGATGCCATAATTAAAAGGAGTCCCATTTGTTTTCTTAAACGGAGAAGACATTCTGAAGTATCTTCCAAGGTTTCTTAATGGTAAGCCTGGTTTATGAAGCCCAGAACAGCTATATAGCAACTAGATCAATGTATGTCATGTTAGAATGAATGCATGGTTTGTAATACAGACAAGTCATTTGACTGGAGAATGTTACTGCAAAGTGGGAGTTTAAAAGTAGTAAAATGTATTTCACCTGCTTCACCAGGTTTTGAACCAGCATAGCCCCATACTCTCTGAGACTGTTCCTAATAGTGCAGTGTGCATATCTCACAGGATTAATTCAGTTCACTCAGACACATCACTCTCTTTGTTCTTTGTATATGTTTCAATATAACCTTGTTCTCAAAATTATTCTAGAATACTGCATTATTTGGAATGCCGTGAAACATTAATATACTGTATAAGGCAAACTGTTACATTGTCATGATGTTTCAAACGTGAGATTTTGCCAATGTTTTTACTTTTTAATACAGATTTTTGACTCTATATCATAAAGTACTGCTAAAAAAAATCATACACAGCGTAGATCAATGCCACTATGCCAGTAACAGTTTCACAGGATATTAAATAGAAAGAAGAACAAAAACACAACAAAGTTTAGTCTTCAATGGGGTTTTTTTTTACCTGCTGTGCACAATGGACCACACTGGGTTGGGTCTTTTCCAATTCCGATTCCTGGTCTTTTTCTGAGATTCCTTTTTTGTAAGACTTGCAGAGGAGCGAGAGTCCACAGATAGCAAGGATACCCGACGCTGTCCCCAAAGTGGCTCCAAGGGCAATGACAGGGGCTGAGAAAATCATTTTAGAAAGGCTCTTGAAATAGATCTCTCTCCCTAATGCTTCATCCACATTATATAATGAGCCCCTGCCATCCCAGAAAGACCAGCCCTTTCCAAAATGTTTTTGTACAGGAATATATACCCAGCTCTACAGTAGTATGAGAGTTAGATACACCACTGCATGCAGATTGAGCCTGAACCCAAGCAGCTCTCCCGGTCTGCTTGAATAAATGTTTTTTTTTTACAAGCCTGAGCTGCGTGGAGGCTGTGACACTGCTGGAACAGAATGAAGGCAGTTTCATTGATGCTTTTCTTCTTCCCTCTCCCCCTTCCCTCTTTCTCTGCGCATCTCTGGGGATAGTGATGTGTAACAGCCTAGTGATGTCATAAGGGAGGCAGGTCTTTACACTCAAAACGTTAACCCTTACAAAAGCCTATGCACTGTAAAAATAAGTAAATAAATAAGGAAGGAGTAGGAAGGAATACCCACATGCTATGTTAACCTCACTCACTGCTCAACTCCAAGCAGATAGAATGAGGGCTGTGTGAATCAGCCTTACCTGCTGTCTTGCAATACACTGTGATGTGCTCCTACCCAGCTGCCTGGAGACCTGCTCAGAATATTACGCATCTCTGTTCTATTAGATCACTTCCATTCTACTGCTGATAGTCTATATCTCTGTTCTGACTGCTGATCTTTAGATTGGCCTTATCATATCACTAGAGTACAATAACCAACAGCAGCATGCTGAACACTGTCACACAAAACTAACTCCATTGTTAACCGTGTGTTACAGGCAAGCATTAAGTCAGTGTTATTAAATCTACTGTTTAGCTCATTAAAAGATAGAGAAGACTCTTTAAACCAACACGTAAAGAAACATGGCTGATCATTCCTGAACTCCTACGTACCGGGAACATCTTAACACGGTCACCTTTTACTATCACTGTCGCCACCTGGTGTTAACAGGGCAACATAACTAGACATGCAGATACAGTTAAGCAGAGCAGCTGCACAGTCTTATTTCTGACTGCTCATGATGTTATGAGATGCCTTGCGGGCTTGTGGCTAGGAACAATTGTTTGATTGGATTGAAGTATGTGTGAATTCAGTTGGCCGAGGTAGGTGACTGTACAAACATAACCACTGGACCCCTGCAATAAGAAGGCATTGCTAATACAGTATTAACGTCCAAATCTCAGAAGGTGTATTCGACCAAATGTCGTTTTTACTCTCTGAATAGACTTCCACAAATTGAAATAAACCGCTGGTGTTTCTATTTCTTGTAAAACTCGTAAACAGTTTCCAAGTCACGTCAGCCTGCAAGTTTAACATCAGGGCGCCCCGTTTATCTCGGCGGCACCAGCCCCCACTCCCCATGTGCGCTGTATTTGATAACAAAGCAGCGTGGTGCAGCCCCTCCTGATGACGTCACGGCGGGGTGGGGGTGGCCAGAGTGCGCCAGGTTCCAAGATGGCGACGTCCACGGAGCTCAGTTTGGAGATTTTACCTTCAGATCCTTTGCTGTTGATTTTGTCGTTTCTCGATTTTAAAGATTTAATCAGGTACGTTTCCAAGCAGAGACACTAAGGGAACATGCAAACTAAAACCATAGCAGCGTATTAGCGTTGGAGACAGAGACGGGCATCCACAGCATAACATATTATTGTTTTGTTGTGCTTGTTTTTTTTTTTGTTGTTTTCTTTTTTTTTTTTTTTTTTTTTTTTTTTTTTTTTACAGCTGATAGATTTATGTGTTTGATTATTACATTGTCATGCATTTTTGTTGCTTATGGCCTTGCATATGTCATAGTCTTTATTGTAAATATATAATATTTATACCGTTCACGACCTGTTACACTTTTGTTTATGAGCAAAACACGTATAGAGTAACTGTACCAGCATTGTATACGAGTACGTTATATTAATAGTTGAAGAGTTAGAAATCACCGTGTTTTGTGTTCGTCATTAATAAACCAATGTTAGGTTTACTGAATTGCCAACATATTGGCGTTGATTTAGTGTTGTATTTAATTAAAGGTCTTATTTCAGCGGATCTGTTCTTTTGTTGACATTTTATTTCCAGTGTGCAGATCCCATTCAAAATACGAGCGTACGTCGGATTTTATTTCCCTGGTTAAATTACATCACGTGCTTACAGAGATCGTGACAGGACATCGTTACGATATATACAGTGTGTGTAAGTGAATTGTATGGCCATGGTAAAACCTGATTACGGTTGTACATCTTTCTAAGGGTTTTCTAAATGTGTTTGATCTCCAGCTGCAGTCATGTCAGTCGTAGGCTTCAGGAACTCTCGAATCACAACCCGCTGTGGAAGAGGCACTGTCAGAAGTACTGGCTGCTGTCCGAGTAAGAGGGTTATTGGGTTTGTTTTGTGTACTGCTTTTCATTCACGTCAAAAGCTAATCCAAATGTTTATTCAACAGGAGTGCTGTTTGTAAAAGATGATTTTCGTTTTAAAATACTTTAAATGAACAGTTACAATACTCAAAACATTGATGCAATGATTCACACACACACACACACACACACACACACAC
>NC_054590.1:235905-260905 GCF_017654505.1 Polyodon spathula
TTCTATGTACTGTAGTTGTTCTTTGTTCAAAGTTCTGACATGTATTTCCAGGCAGCAGGATCATTTTTGCTTTTCTATTTGTTACATTGCAAAGCAGTCAACTGCTTACGTTTATACTGTGTACACTAAAGCCCGCAGGCGCCTGGACAGTCCACAGAGGTCGCCATGTTTTTTGAGGCAGGTATGTTCAGTTCATTTGAGCAAGTATTTTTTGGTAGGATTCATTTTATACTCCACAGAAAGTGAAGGTTTTCATAACGTTTCACAGTAAACCAGCTGTACAACTTCTAATCCTCTATACACAGCTGTTAAAAAAGTTTAAGTCGAGGTATATGACACAATGACCTGATTTAATGTTAGATTGTAATCCATTTTAACATGCAGTATCTGCTGTCAGACAACACTATTACATCTGCGAAAGCTAAAACTGCAAATGTGAGTATGCCTACTGGACAATGGGAACGTGTTGTGTTACAACCACCATGCACCAGTTCTTCTTGCAGAATATCTTCCAAATACTGACTGAATAGTTGGAAGGAAATGAGACTTATTATAAAGGGGGGGGGGGGGGGGGGGGGGGAGCTGCTGCTTTGCATGTTGCAGTTTTGTGATGAACACAATGTGGACTGTTATTGATTCATGATGCATCTTTTGCTTTTTTTGCACTTTCTCAAGTCAATGGTGTGAATTAAAAGCAGATATTTGAAGGATGGCGACTGGCACCCAGTTTGCTGTGGATGACTCGCATGAACAAACTTACTGTACACTACTGTCAAGGAGAAGTTTGTTAAATTGTAGCAGGATAACTTTAACAAGCCTTATTCCATCCTCCCAAGAGTAGTACTTTTCCAGGATGTCATACTGTCATCTATGAAGCTGATTAACTTTCTGGTTCAACTAGAAACTGGATCAATCAACATACGAACATATCCACGGTAGGCAGTTTCTCCCATTCATTCCTAAGTCGTCGTGGACAATCAGTGGCACTTCTCAGTGGCATAGTGAATGACTACCAGTTGAATTAGAAATATTTTAAACAGGGATGCTACTAAAATGGTTGATTTCAGTGTTTAAATAATCCACTGTTTTTACAGTAAACTGTAAACAGGCATGGATTAATAACTTGTATACAGTGCTGCAGTTTTGTGGAGTATGTACTGCTGTGTGTGCAGACGGAGCTCTGCTGTGGAAGCAAACAGATGAAGACTTTGCAATCGATTTGCACCAAACCCTAAATTAGGATTCAAATGAACATAAAAAAAGCAGTTCTGGGAAGTATTGTTGAAGAATGATTAATGGCTGTAGCAGCTGGCTTGCACACAAGCGTTAGTGATCTCTAGGATTGTGGCTGTAACCAGTGCAGTTTTGTTTCGTTCCCATGCTTTCAGGATGACCAGCGCAGAGCCTTGTTTTATCACTGCTGTATCTGCTGTTCGTCTGTGTCGGCTCTAATTTCTGAATCCTCCAAGATCTTTGGCAGTGGAAGTTTGGATTTGCTGTCTTTTTTGACAATAAAACATGGTCTGTCCTTCGCCATGGCAGAATTCCATATTTGTAGACCATGTAGTGTGCTGTACATTATCCCATAGTTAGAATTGTTCTTCCCTGCCATAAACCAGTAATGAGGTGTCATAATTATAACCATATTAACATAAAATAACATATACTACTGTGGGTCCTCTTCACAAAGCCTTCAGTCATGTTCGTTGCCTGTTTTAAAAATAGACCCAGGACACACAGACTGGAGGTTTAGCACTTCTTTGCACTTTTTAATATTTACAAAAACAAATAAAACGAAAATAAACACCTGGTTAACTTGCCACGTCGTGTGACACGTTACCTTTGTTTCTGATAGAGTAAGTTGCAATGTAACTGCGTTTTCTTCTGCGAGTCATTCCTAGCATGTTGAAATGGGGTTAAGTAACTAGGGTGTTTTTGCCCTGGTTGTTGCTTAACAGTTCAAGAATGTCTTTGACTTTTTTTTGGGGGGGGTTCTTTGGTGTCCTCGGCACGTACAGGGTAATGAAGCTTGAGAAAGTCTCTATGGATCATTCCCTGGCCTCTGGCCCCTGCTTCATACAGGAAGTAAACGCGACCTGGGGTACAGATCTGCCTTGTATTATTACCAAAGATTGTTTAAACCAAGTCAGATTTATATGCACTGTGTATATAACAGTTTCTATGTATACTATATAGCATGCAGTGGCATAAATATGTAGTTTCTCTCCCATTGAAGTTGAGTTATTCTTTTTAATCTCTTTTGTCACATGTTAGCCCCGTCCTTTTTCTACCGACACCGTTAAGCAATGTATTCTGTGTATGTGCCTGAGGAAAGTGGAAACTGGGGCTCTATTTTGTGTTTCTCTTTATGCACAGCTTTTGGCTCTGTTGTTTTTTGTGTGCGAGGAAAGGGATGTTTGTTGCTTTTTTTTTTTTTTTTCAATAGAATAAATTACCAATCAGATCAAAGCCTCCAGGGACAGATTTTATTTTTTTATTTAAATCCAGGCCAATTTTTTGTGGGCTATACGCAAGAGCTCCATTGTTTTTATGTTAGCTCCAACTGGCCTCAAATAAATACGACGGCTTGACCGATTAGGAGCTGGTACCGCTGGACAAACACAGGGCAGACTGTGTGTGTGTCTGTTGCATTGCACTCAATGGCTTGCTTAAACTCTACCTGCTATCATTAGATATTTCAAGAGTAGTGCTAATCTGGATCTGGGAAAGCAGTAGCTCATAATAAATGCAATTCCTTTGTCATGTAGAGCCTGGACCAAATCAAAATGTAGGCACCTCTGTTTCTCCATACGGCTGTGCTAGTCTTAATCCAGAGTTTAAAAACGTGATATCTACTTTATACAAAAGCCTTTACCTATATCATGATTGTGATGCAGTTATGGTGCAGTATGTGACCCCCCCCCCCCCCCCCCCCAAGTTTGACAATCCTTGTTCTATCCTAAAACAAATGCATGAGACACCAAGTATTGCAGATCTTACATGCGTTTGCTTATTAGTATTTAAATATACAAGTTATACAAAAAAGTACTTTGTGATTGAGAAGTACAGTATATGGCACTTTGTCTGTGCACTATGTAATACGTGCATATGTGCCCGTTCCACTCAGTGCGGTTTCTGAATATGGCTGTAGGATTTGGCAGTCTCCGCACTGTAGTCTTCACTTTGTTCATTTTATCATGTCACGTTACCCAGCGCCCTTTGCTTTTAAAGCAGTCAGGAAAGGGTGAAGGTTCGGGTTTAGCTTCTGGTAACATAGCTAGTTGGAGGTTATCAAAGACTGCGTAGCGTTACCTGTGGTTGCGGGAGTGCTTTTAATAAGCAGTGCTTTCTGATACTCATCTTGTCATTCTCAAGTCAAAGCGGTCGTAGCGAAGGCGTGTTTTCAGAAGCGATGCTTCCCGTTTCAGTGGTGTTAAATGTGAGTGTTTTGCTGGTTTGTGCAGCAGGGTGAGCACATTAAGTACCAGCTGTACCGGATGCCCAGTACAATACAGCTCTGTTCTCTGTGATTCTAACAATATTAATGAACTGGACTCGATTCATAGAAGTGGACTGTTCCAATTACTAACATATTTATTATTTTATACAAATAAATAATATTTATTTATATGACAAGGCTCATTAAAGGCAGACGTCTGATAAGTGAGTTTCCCCCATAAAGACTGTGCAGTTTTAAATGCTGAGACCATTTACTACATTCTGTACATATTTTTCAAACACACACCCACCTATATAAATAATTTTATCATAATCAGTATGTAGCTATCATTCATTTATTCTTGACATTTTGAGGTTTTAAGCTCACACTACCGGTTTTGAATTATCTGATCTTTTTTTTTTTTTTTTAATATATAAAGTTGCCCGACAACAAAAGGTTTTTTCCCAGCCACTCAGTTTGTTACATAAACGAACTTTTAAAAAAAGGTGAAGAAGCAGAGAAGGCTGCTCACTGTGATTTAGAAAGACATGCTTGGGTTGCTTAGTAATGAACTGTGAACTGGCTGTTCAGGGTGTGAGATTCTAGTCCTTTGTGTCATTGTGACTGTAGCACAGGAGCCATTAATAAAAGAAAGTATGATGAATGACTTTCTGGGCTCGTATGACCTAAATAGGGGCCTCAGAGGGCCCTCAAAGTTTTCAGACTGTGTTCTTAGTTATGTTAAATCACCAGTTCATATTTTCATTCATACAAGGGTGAGAGATCGAGCGTTTTAATTTATTCTTTAATTAAACGTGCATTCAATTTAACAACAGAATGACCAGGCAACTCAGATCTTTGTATTTAGATGTTTAATTTAGATTTAAACATCTGTATCTGACCATTTTATCATATGTCAGACGGTTATAATTCTTTTTTTTCCCTCCTTTTAGTTAAAAAGATTACAGTTGCAATGGTACTGTGTTGCGATTCTTCATTTTGGTAGATATCCGTTTGGATTACTCAGTCTATATATTCTAGCTTTCATGTTTGCCTGGTAAGGTAAACTGAATTCATTGTAATAAACTGTTTTAAAACCTTTTTGAGCTCTTAGCTGACCGACTGCTTTCTGCATTAACAGCTATCACAGCAAGTATTTAAAACCCAGGCCGGGCTTCTACCAGAGAAATGGATACCTTTTTCCGCCGACACTTTAAGAAGAAAAACATGGCTTCTTGCGTTAATGTCACAGATTACTGCAGGCACAGGCGCCCCAGCGTGGCCGTGCCCATTGGCAAAGCCAGGCGGCGGTCAAGCGCTGGGCTTCCCTCGGCCAATCTGGCGCAGCGGCGACGCTCCAGCATCCAGGTGCAGGGACTTCCTTTGGGGGGAGCCGGCCGTTGTCCAGGGGGGAGCCGGCTGAAAAAGGAGCGCTCGGCCAGACGCAGGTCCAGCACCACCACTCCCTGCCTCAACCCGCGCTTTGCCGTGCGGAGGAAACAAGGGGTCAGGCTGCGGACCATCGACAGGCACCTCCTGGGGCCCTCCATGCTGCTGGCCAGCCTGATCCAGATGACGGAGGAGGATGATATTGGCTCTGCGCCAGCTGGAGAGGGGCAGGTTGAGGTGCGGCGGGAGGAGCCGTCCTGCTCGGACTCGGAAGGAGACAGCCCGTGCTCCAGCTGCGGATCGGACAGCGACGACGACTGTGAGTGCTCGTCGGTTCACGACAGCTGGAGTGAAATATCAGTCTCCGATCGAGAGTTTGAAGACTCTGCCGTTGCCTGGCCAGAAGCTCTGGATACATGTTATTCTTTAGGAAACTCCAAACCCCTGATCAGGGCACCCAGGTGTCTCAGACGGAACTCCTCACACCTCCTGCCTGCCGAAGCTTTGTTCTACGGAACAAATTCTTACGGGCTGTACGGAAAATACAGACGGACCAGTCAGAGACGCTGCTCCAACGGGTCCTTAACATTGGGCGGCCGCAGGATCTCGGCTGTTTCCAAAGCAGGCAGCCCCTGGCCTGGGCGGGGTGTTCCCTTGCCCAGCAGACGCAGTTCAGTGGCGGCCCGGCGAGCATCGGTGTCCCTCTACAGGAACTGCTCTCCATGCTGGAGGCACGGCACCAGGAGGAGCTCGCTGCAAGGCTGCTACTACGATCCTAGACGTGAAACATGGAGTGGGTTTCTCTCGTATGTAGACCATTACTTTCATCAGGGTCGTGGTACATTTTAAGCCCTCACAGCCATACTGAACACACAATAACGTTACTGCACAGAACAAAGCTTAAAGAAAATATAGTCACTATAGGTTCTGTTCTTTATAACCTCCCCTGTGACGTGGTAAGACATACAGTTCAGCGTGTCTCTAGTGTGTGTGCTAACAAGTGAGGTCTGCATGTAGCCATGCACAGTAGATGTACTTGAGGTTCTTTTTTCAAGTGGAATTTTAAAAACTCTCAGCTTTAAAATATAAACCTTGATAGTGTCGTCTTATTGTGATGTACAGTGTATGGCCAATAACCACAATCACAATCAAAAATAAATAGCTGTTCACTGCTACTTCACAGCAAAGCTAAGAATGTAGCAGCTAATGTCAAACTCTTTAGGCACTGTTAATCATTTTTGTATCATCACTGGCTAATGGACATGATGATTTTTCAATTCTATTTCCAAATCCTTTTTAAAATCAATTCCAAATTCCAATTCCCATTCTCTTTTAATCAATTTTAACACATTGATCAGCATTGCAATCAGCAGTATTTTCTTAAGCGCTTCTCACAGTGGTAACAAATAACTAAAATTGAAGTCAATGTTAGTCAATTAAGTTGGCTTCCAATGAAAGCAGTTGAACAATCACAGGACTTATGTCTCTAAAATATGAATTGGAATTGAATTGATTTTAAAAAGGAATTGGAATTGAAAAACAGGAATTGACCCCAACCTCGATGATGTAGCTTACTGTACTTAATATGCATATTTGCACTAAAATCAAGCATATGCTTATATTATGTATAGTATAGGCTTTGTTTCCACTTAACCTATTTGGAAACTAGCCACCAAACTGCTTTGTAATACTATTGTAATATGCCCTAAATGCGCAGAACCTAATGGAAGTATTGTCAAACTAAAACACCTCCATTCTAAAATGAATCTCCTTTAATGGAAACTAATATCCTTGCAAGAAATGTACATCCAGCCTTGGGTGCACAAGCAGGGCTTGAATACGACTCGCCACGTGTTCCGACCAGATTGTTTGTCCTTTTTTGGTTTGTGTGCTGGGCTACATCTGAGAGGGTATACAAAACAGGACTATGGAACATTTAGTCCTGAAATGTAATTAGTACAGAGAATTTGAAACCGTCTGTTGGGAAAAAAAAAAAAAAAAAAAAAAAAAAAAAAAAAAAAAAAACTATTCTTACTAATAGTTGGCATAAAAAGCAATCCATTGTGCATAGCCTTCTACTTTGTGTAATGCAGATTCCTCCTTGGCAGATGTTTAATTAAATTCATTCATTAATAGGTGTTTCCATGTAACATACTGTTTTATACCAGGCATGCTGCACTGTAATAGTGTTTGGAATTTGTGTGGCACAAGATTGTGATGTAAAAGAGAAAAAAAGACAACTAATGAGGAAAATGGAATATGAAAGGGGTTTTCTTCGACCCTTTTGTTAATTTGTTAATGTTACTAAGCTGAGTGAAGGAATGTTGGGACCCTAGTATTGACAGGCAGACAGCTCTTACCAACTGAGCTGCTATATTAAAGAGTTTTGTAGTGACAGTACTAGAATGCTTGGCTGTGCAGTCATTAGAATGCCTGAGACGAAACTCGGCGCTAACAAAGATGCCAGTGGTGAAGTGGAGACGTGTAACCTAGTTGCTGGAGAGAACAAACTTCTGTACACCTCTGTGCCAGCAGTTGACGGCTCTTCTCAACCGCACACAGGCTGTGTTAAGTGTGACGAATTGAAAACTTGTCGACCCCTACCCCATTTCCATGCAATACTGCACATTCAGATATTTCATCAAATAGGCTACAAATGAGAACTCAGACGCACGTCATTTTATGCACGGTTAAAATCTCTTCTTGCCAAGTTCAGAAACAGTGCTGTGTCGCAACAAACAAGTATGATCCTGACTGATCAAGCCCCTTCTGAAGTGGCTGCAGCTACTGTACTGCCTTTCCTTCTTGCTGTGCGAGTCACCAGCTTAATTGATAATTAAACCAATTGCGCACAGCACAGTACCACTACTAGCCAGGTTAAAGGGTCAGTTAGGGGTTAAAATGTAGCGCTTTAGCCATGTGCTTTAGGGAGATCAGAGAAGAGGGAGGTATCATGTATGTTGGTGAAAGGATAAGCCATTAATGCCTTGGTAACAAGCAGCATTACATACATTTTGGGTAGTCCAATAAAATGCTTCTGTTTCATCTGCGTATGCAACCTCTGCTTATCATAGCCAAGCTATTTATGGATCACTGACATTGCCCTCCCTCAATTTGAGCTAAAATAAAAAATTGTTTTTTTTTTCACTGTAACCCTCTAAAAAAAAAAATAGAAAAATTAGGAAAGGGTTAGCTCATTTTCTATTTAATTAAGCTCATGAGCTGTGGGCTGCTTACCCTTTCTGCTGAAGATTTTTAGGGAATCTATTAAAAAGAGATCCTCTCGTTTCAGGAAAGCGATTGCTAAATCAGGACTTCAGCATTTGGTTGCTCAGCCCTGTGCTTCTGCGACAGTGAAGAGTGACCCAGAGAGAGAGATCCGAAGTACTGCGGACTGGAGTGTGAGTAAATCCTGTACGGCAGCAGACATTGTGGCTGTCCACACTGCAGCTTCACGTACAGTAGGTGTTTCCACTGTAGTACAATACAAACTCGTTTTCGTCACATTACGGTCGAGTTCATCGCAACAGGAGGGAGAGTGGTCCAGTTGTTAAATAAAATGGCTTGGTCCTTGCCATGCTAACCTAAGTGTATGTAACTCAGTGCAAGTCAGTTAACCTCCTTGTGCTCCGTCTTTCTGATGAGACTTAGAACCAAGGTCCTATTGCAAGTGACTCGGCAGCAGTTGTTGATGCATAGTTCACCCCCTAGTCTCTTAAGTCGCTTTGGATAAAAGCGTCTGCTAAATGACTAATTTAAATAATAATAATAATAATAATAACAGGGCATTGCAATAACACTTATCTAGAACATTACATTAATGTAAACCACAGCCAACCAACACAGAACTTTGCACATGATATTTTGTTTATAGTTTAGAGGACCTTAATGTACAATACATGGTACAGAATTTACCATTTATATATATATATATATATATATATATATATATATATATATAAGATAATATATATACTATATCTAACATATATATATATCATATATACTGAATACATTTAATTGTGGTTTATCTGATCTGAGCAGGAAACATTCAGCACCTCTTAGATTAGATCTGCTATTTGAGAGGGTCTAGCGTTCTTTTTATAGTGCCGTTGCCACCTGGGTTTGTTGTTAATTTGGTTACTTGTAGTTCAAACTCATTTATAATATATGACTACATCAGCAACATTTTTGTTTTATCATTTCTCTCTTGTATGTGACTATCCAATCATGGTGTTTAGTTATATGATAAAGCCAAGTATCTTCATTGGAAAATGAGAACTTGTGATGAAGACATCCAAGAGCTAAAATGCAAAAAAAAAAAAAATAATAATAATAATAATAATAATTTCTAAAACTTTGAAATATAGTCAGAATTGTTTTCCTGCAGTTTCCCGGGAGTCTGTGCAAACTGGAAGTTACATTAGTGCTAGATCGCTGGGTGTAGTTCACAAGCAAAAGACTATGTTACTCCTGAGCATTGCTGATCCCAGATGTGACCTAGATCTTATTCAGAAGAATAAAAAAATATAAGAATTTCAGCCGAGTATGCAATCAGGACACACTTGTTCTGGCAGGAATTGTTTTTTGCATATGTAGCCACTATTCTAAGTCAAGACCCTTTATTTAGTTGTATTTGATTTGTATGGCAAGCACATCTAGCATGTGTATTGGCTGGTTAGTGCTTGAATGAGAGATCTCTGCAGGTGGTGGGATGTAGGCAGCTCAGCAGGTGGCTTACGTCTCTCTGAGTTTGAATCTGCTGCAGGTTACAGATTGGTCAATACTTCCTCGGTGTTGCGGCTTGCAAAGACGGCCTCCTCGTTACTCTCTTTGCCTAATTCGCCTCTTTGGTTTTGTTTTCCAGGAGAATGCGCTGTACGGAGAGCACATCTGGTTTGAGACCAACGTTTCTGGTGATTTCTGTTATGCTGGAGAACAGAACTGCATTGCGAAGGCACTGGTGAGAGCAACGTCGCTTACTCCACCTGTGCACCATACAGCGTGTGTTAGAAGATCGGCTAGAATCATACTGAGCCCCTCAAAAATCTCTCCTTGACATACTCCCTCCAAAGCACTAATTGAGTATTATTTCATTCCCTTTTGCAGGTTTCCCATGGGTATACCATGCATTTGCCTAGTTTTACCCTGGTTTGCTATGTTTATTAATATGCCTTACCATGCCTTGCTAGTCTTTTACAATGCTTTTAGGATGCTTTCACTATGCTTTATTACACTTTGCTATGCTTTTACTATGGGGAAGCTTTTATAAGGGTTGCTATTATCGACCAGTAGAGTCATGCTTGAAAGTCTTTACACTGCATAGCGCTCTGCATTAATACTGTTGATGCAAAAGGGGGTTTCCCCTGCCTCCTGCCTGTCACCTGAGTTCCTATTTGCCATTTTAAAGCAGAATCTTTTGGTTTCCGTTCCCTAGCACACACCACTAGACCGCTCTGCTTACTCATAATCCTCGTCTCATTTCATTTTCAGTTTAGCACCAAAGTTTTGGTTTAAATTTTAGTTTGCATATTTTTTTGTCTGCCTGTTTTTTTTCATAAAATAATTGGTGAAAGTTTGGATTGGTGTTTGAGTGGATTTCTTCTTTTTTTTTTTTAATTTAAGTTTATGCTTTTTAGTTCTTTTACCTTTTTTGCATTTTTTTTTTTTTTTTTTTTTAAGTTTAACTAATGGTTTAACCATTTAACCACTGTATCACAGAATTAAAAAACATAGAACAATTATTTAATGCAGGTTATTGTTGTGCCTGTGCTGTCCCAAAATAACCGAGTCCCAGGGTGTGTGTATAGAATCAGTTTGTTTGGATAATCAGATTATTACTGTAGACTAGTTTATATGGTTTTCTCAGTCAAGAAAGGTTTTAGAAGTATATATGCAGGACAGGACAGGACAGGTTATGGTGGGGGGGGGGCTCTCTGAAAGAAATCAGAAACCTGAAACACTAGTCATTGCCCTTTTCTGAGTGCTGCATGAAATCCTGAAGCGTGAGATGATGCTGGTAACATTTACAGTTTTGGAGAATTGCGTCCCCTTGTTATCTGGGATCTTACCCTTAGGTTAAAACAAGGGTTCCCTCTAGTGACTGAGAGCTTGCTTCTAAATTGCAGGTTTTTCTAAAAACATGTGGCTAGTCTGCCCTCTAGTGGTGTAACTGTTTAGCATTGGTTTCACTTTGCTTTTGAAGCCTTTCCAGATTCAAGAGTCTTTAGCACAATCAGTAAAGTGCTTGTCCAATTGTAAACTTACTAAGATCATTCTTTAGCAAAATCTGGGGATGTATTGAGGTTGTCGGTTTGTTGCATTCGTTTATTTATTTATTTTACATAATATTTTTAATTTGTGCTATGAAAAATGTTTAAAAAACTAGCTGCTGTATTTTCTTTTGGCCATTTCCTTATACAGCAAAAATCGGTACCTCGGAAGAAGTGTGCGGCGTGCAAGATAGTGGTCCACACCCCATGTATTGAGCAGCTGGAAAACGTAAGTGCATGACAATTACTATTCACTGCCCCTGGAAAACCAGGAAGTATCCTTGTTTGTAATAGCCCTCGTTTGAAAAAGTTGATCACTGTTTTTACTCCCTAGCTCTCCTTTGCAGATTCTCTGCCAGAGCTTGACAATCTTCCTGACATGATGGCTATGAAAGACACTGGGTTTAGAGTGAGGATTCCCAAATCCATCATAATTCCTGTCTGATCTTACCTAGGAACAATCTTGCCCTGTTTCAACCACCCCACTCCTTAGCATGATGATTGATCTGCAAAATAAGCATTGGTGGTGTCTCTCAAACACAAAAAACGATCAACGTCAGGAATTATTTGCTAATTATACTAAATACACATCTTATGCTAACCTGAATTAAGTGACAGTGTCTACCTTTTTAAACTGATGTTGGAATCAATATGATAGACAGCCTTTCCCCCCTGGTGAATACCTATTTGGCAGTCTCTAAATGTGCAGGACTCCCCTCTTCCCTTAACCTAGTTAGCAGATGGCCTTCTGAAAAGGAGACACGGTCACTTTGCTCAAATTGTAAAGCTTCTTGGAGCGGGATTTATTGCTGGGGAGGTTTATTGCTGGGGCTGTGGGAAGAGGTGTCACTGGGATCTCATTTTATTTCTACAGCTATGGCCCAGAATTTTGCATCGCCCGATAGAATTAATTAATTCTGCTTCATAAAGTCGAATGAAACCTGCTGAATAATGTTACTTTAACATATTGAATTACATACAACTTTGTAGTTTTCCATATACTTAACGAAAAACTGACAAAATATAAAATGTGGTATTTAGAAATCTAACATGAGATACTGTAGAACTCGTTTTGTATTTTTTATTTTTTTTTAATTGTGTATCCGTCCTAAAATTCTAGGTTATGTAAACTTTCAGCCATAGCTGTACACATTCGCTCTAACCCTTCTTCACGATCTTTCCTGGTGGTAACAGGGTGAACGACATACAAGCTTGTGGTGGTAATGAATTTGAATGGTTTGGATTGACGTTTTGATTTCAGATTTAATGATCCTTTGGGTATCCAAACTGCTGTGTTCTGATTTGGTTTTACCTACAGGGAAGACGCTTGAGTTTTAGAATTGCAATGTATGGCTTGTTTTTTCTTCCTGGTATTCATTAATCAGTTGTATTACCCTCTGCTGTTTTTTATTTATTATCTCCTTGTTTTTTTCTAGATAAACTTTAGGTGTAAACCTTCATTTAGGGAATCTGGGTCAAGGAATGTCCGAGAGGTAACTTCTTCTTTTTTTATACCAGTTGGTCTCGTTATGAACGGATTATTGTTCGGACAGCAATTGTTCCAAACATGTTTATATGACGCATGTATGTGTTATTGTTTTAATGATAACAGGGACGTGCTAATAAGCTGGTTCAAAAGGAAAGGGAAAACATCTCACATGTAGGGCTTATCATTTTAGTGGTAAACCCTGACATGGCTAGTTTCATTGTCAAATCCACATTTCCTACCCAACTAGCAATTATCTGTTTGTTCAATCAGCTTACATTTTGTGATGGTACATACTGTACATCCTCTGTGCCTTGTTTAACAATCAATCCTACCATCTGTAGCCATGTCGTCTTTTTCTCTGTCCTTTTTTGTTTGCATTTTTGATGCCTTTCTATTTTCTTTTTCTGACTGTCCTGTTCATGTCCTGCAATTTCCTTTTACCCTCCATTCACCCCTCGGTCTCGCCAGCCCACATATTGCTGAAGACTTCCTAAAAAAGCCACTCCTTTTCTTGGCATTATGTTGACAGCTAACCGCATGGCATCTGCATGCATGACCCGGGCTAAGGTACTGATCTCACTTTTATGGGGAGCCTATCCCTAGACACATAAAAACACTTGCACGGCACAAACAAATAGACACCAGAGATGACTGCAGCCGAACATTGGTGATTCTGTAAAATAAAACTCTTACAACTTCTCAATGCTACCGCAATTTGTTCTGAATCAAACGCATCTGTAACCTCCACATTTTTCCTGCAATTGTAAATGCTAACAATGAAATGAAAGTGTTTACTTTTGAAACAAAAATAAGCCTTCATAGATTATGTTTGTAAATTGAGTGCCCTCATTTGGATCTTATTTTGAAGACCACTAAATCCTGCTCATGACTCAACCATTTTCTCACTATTCCAGTTCATACAGTAATAGTTTTTGTACCTAATAAATTGATGCGAAGTGTGTGGAGCTGTGACTGCAGCTATAGCCATGCACAGGCATGTATGTACATGACTTCACCTTCCCTACCTTGCATAGTTTGCAAGTCTGTATTGCTGCACTGCATGCACCTGGGCTCCTACACACCTCACAGTTTGATGTGTTGTGTCACCTGTGAGGTTTATACACTGTAGCCTCTAAAGACCTTCTTGACACCAAGCTCAGGTCTGGATTTAACCCTTTGATTAAATAATGCTGAAGGGATCTGGTGCTAGTTTTGCATTGAGCAGCAGCAGCACCCATAGTGCATAAATGTGTCTGATGTTGCTTGCTCTGGAATGACACTAGGCACCAACCTACTGTGTACAATACAACAATCATCAGAGTTTTGAAAAGCGGGCGTGTTGTAAATGCATAAAAGAGGGCTGCTGTTTCAGAACACTGCAGGAAATCAAAGGGATGGCCGTTCTCTGTTCCGTGCATTTTGTTTGAATTGCTTTGTAGGACTCCCATGGCTTTAGATGTGCTATCGTTTGAATGGTATTATTAGTCTGGGTGTCAGTAACGTGTTTAGGATATGTTTGATTCTCAGTCACAGTTACCAAATTTGACAATATGCATCGGCAGTGTAGTGCCGGTCTAGGTGTGAGACTTTGCTTTGTGTTCTCTCTGTAGCCGACGTTCGTCCAACACCACTGGGTTCACAGGAGGAGGCAGGAGGGGAAGTGTCGGCAGTGTGGAAAGGTGACAACTATTGCCATTTTATGTAGCAACTGAAGTAAACCGCGGAAAACAACAGTATAACTTGGATCTGAATTTGCAATTCAGATGTGACTTCTAGAGGTCTTAAGCTGAGGGAACACAGACGCTTTTTCAGGAACAGTGGCTTGAAACCTGGTTCCAGGAGACCACCGTGAGACCTAGTTTGAGGCAGCTTCGCTGTGTTAAATGCTGTGAAGTCCCCCCTGTATGTGCCATGCAGTGGCCTGAAACCTCCAAGCTACAAAGTTTATTTGTTTTCCCTCAGCTTTACGCTGCAAAAACAAGACAAAAAAATGCCTTATGAACTTTGTCATAGAATCCAATTGTTTTGTTTGAAATGTTTTACTGAATGTCAGACATGGGGCCCCTCATTTGTATTGTGAAAAAGACAAGTGGATCTTTTTTTTTTTTTTTTTTTTTTACACAATCACATTCATGTTCCAATATACATTTTTAAAGGTTTTCTTTCCATTTGTTCTGTTAGGGTTTTCAACAGAAGTTTGCATTTCATAGTAAAGAAATTGTAGCAATCAGCTGTTCCTGGTGTAAACAAGCAGTAAGTCACCGTTTTATTTCAAACTCCTTTAAATCATTCCGTATAATAATAATAATAATATTACTCTTCTGATATTGGCAGTGTGGTCACGGAACTTTTAGCAATCCGAACTTGAAGAAATGTATCCCTTTCGGTGTCTTTCTATCATTAACAAGGAAAAATAGTTTAATACAATGTTGATGTCCATTGTGTATTCTAATTACACTAATTATATTGTTATTACACTGTATATTCTAATCACATTATAGTGTTTTAGCAGTAGATGTTCTTCTCCTATGATTATTGTTGTTTGAATGGGGTGAACCATGCTGATTGTCTGTCTCTCCCCCTCTCTCGTGCCCAGTATCACAACAAGGTGACATGTTTTATGCTGCAGCAGATTAAGGAGCCATGCTCCCTTGGGGCCCACGCTTCTGTCACAGTCCCTCCCACCTGGATCATTCGGGTCAGGAGACCCCAGGTATACCAGTGCAGACCATTAAAACAAGAGTTAAAAGACAGCACGCTGTCAAAATTGGATGCAAAGTGTTTTTTGGGGGTTGTTGAAGCCACAAGATTTATCAACAAGAAAAGGAAAACAGTGCCAAATGCGAGCAATCGTGCTTTCATGTTTTATTGACAAATTCATTTAGTTAAATTCAAAATGAGCTGAATACTCTTGTTAACGTGGTGATTATATTGATGTTGCTAATAGATAGATTATCATGACTAATAATTGAATGATCTGTGCTCATTGTATTGAATCCTCTAGGTGTGGTTTGCTTTGATCTGGAGTTCTCTTTTTTTGTATTCAGCTCATGTTTTAAATTTTCAAATGAAATACATTTTGATTAATAAAGCATGATTGCCAGTGTGTGGTGAGTGCTAAGCAATTAAAACAATCCACAGATATAACAGCAGCTAATCCAACAACTGTGGTGCAGGTGAAGGGCGTGTGTGTATTGCCGCTTACTGACTTTACGTTGTGTAACCACAAGGGGGCAGTAATGACCCACCTGTGAGTCGGTGCACTTGCGCGATAGCACATGTGTAGCCTTCGTAGACCACCTTCGGTGTGATTGAGATATTAACCACCTTTTTTGTTTTGTTTTGCTAACATTTGTGTGACAGAAACAGACTCAATGTACCCTGTTTACCAAAGATGTTGCTGTTTATTTGTAAAACCAAGGTAGCTAACCTGATTTTGAATTTGTAAAATAGTTTGTGTAGGGTGTGTGCAGTTTTGAAGCTTTAATAAAACCAGAAATAAAATCACTAAAATCCTAAAACCATTTGTAAGAAAATGTTTGGAAGGTCCACTTCCTTTCAGTATTGTCCTTTTGTATAGAATCCTTGCAGTGTTAAAGTGTTCTCTTCTGAAAGTTTTTGTTGTTGCTTGTTGTTTTTGTTCTGATGAATACTGTACATCTCCTCAGAATGACCTTTTCTTTTCAGACCTCGCTAAAAGCAAGCAAGAAGAAGAAGCGCACCTCCTTCAAACGCAAATCCAGTAAGAAGGGAGTGGAGGTGAGACTCCTCTGCCTGTAGAAAACGGAAGCTGCAACAGGAGAATGATGCATAAAACCCAGAATCCCTGCGCATCGTATTATTGTAATGCAGAAGGCCTCGGCCGTTTTTCAACAAGCAGAATAGTATGACTTCATAACAAAGTCGTAAATTGGCATTTTAAAAAAGCAGCGATGGCTTCCTTCAGTAACCCTGGTCTATAAAAAGAAAAGCCTGCAATACACAGCGAAAGACTGTATAGCTAACCAGCCTTTGTCACAGCAGTTACGGCAGGCGTGTACTCTTTAAGAAGCCAGTTGACCCCATAAAGTGCTTTTTCCCCCAAATGACATCTTCCAGATGATTGTCCCTGGAATTAAACTAATACCTTCAGCACTAAAGTAAAAGAAAGGAGCTCTGAGAATGAGTGTCCAAGGATCAAAGCTGTGCGCAGTCAGCCCTGGAGAGTCAAGCACCATCACTGAAGACGATGGTATTGGGGAACCTTTAGTACAGTTCACTGCTGTTCTCACAGCTGGCTTTTCTTGACAGGGCAATATCTTCTTTGTACAATCTCCTACCCCCTAATAGGGCTAGAAACATTAGCGCTGCCCATCCTTTCCTTGTTCTGAAGATCTTTTCCTTTGTTCCTTGTTTTCTACTTTTAAATCATACTGTGTGTGGATGGTACCTGATCACTGGTGTAGTCTTTTCACAAAGGTCCATGCATCCAACTGCACAGGTTGTGAATAGAGACCTGCATGTACCATAGAAGCAAACTTCCTTAATCTGTAGTGTAGTAAGTGAAAAAATCTGTGTAGCCATGAAAAACAAGCAAAGAAGAAAAAAAGATCTGGTGTAAGATAGATAATCAGTGATGTTGTTCCTGGTGCTAATAAGAGGCAAGAGAATGAAAGTTTAGTCATAGTTAACTCCTTTCATTGACTCAAGATTATTGCTCTTCTCTTAATTTACTGTGTATAGAATATTCTTTACACTTCATTCTCTACTTGTTGTTCCTGGTGATATTTTAGTAAATGTCACTAGGTGGCATCAAGTCCCTATTTTTCAGTACCTTCATCTTGAAATAGTAACGTTTATATTCTTTTGACTGTGTTTAAATGGATGATCATCTGCAATACAAATCATTGATCATCAGCTACACAGCTTTCTCAGCACACTGTGTTAACACAAAAGTGTTCGGCATTTTCTTGTTTTTTTTAAAAGATGCTCAATCCATTTTTGTTTTTTTGTCCAGGAGGGGCGATGGAAGCCGTTCATAGTGAAACCAGTCCCGTCTCTGCAGATGAAACCGCTGCTGGTGTTTGTGAATCCAAAAAGTGGGGGCAATCAGGTGGGGGATGAGAAATCCAAAGTCTTTATCTGACTAATTTAGCCTCTGAATTGTACTGCAGACTTGTACTGACGATGTGGAGATATTCAGTACTGGCACTGTTTAGATACAATAACGTAGACCCTGTTACTCCCTGAGTCCTACCATTTAGTGGTGATCCTGTATTTCGTTTGAACTAGACCTGTACCGCCTCTCGCTGTATGAATATTCATTTTTTTCTTCTAGGGAGCAAAGATTATCCAGTCCTTTATGTGGTACCTCAATCCACGACAAGTGTTTGACCTCAGTCAAGGGGGGCCCAAAGAAGGGTAAGCCGCCCTTGTGAAACATTCGATGAAAAAAGAAACATTCCATGCAAGATGAGCTGGAATTACTCTCTAAGGCATCCATTCATTTTCTAAAATGTTATTTTTGTCACCGATTTCTTCAAGGTTAGCGATGTACCGCAAAGTTCACAACCTGCGTATACTGGCATGTGGAGGTGATGGCACTGTAAGTATTTTCAATTTGTACTCCATCTGTCTGTGAGACTTGGGGACTTGAAATGAGTATTTTAATGGGACTGATGAAACACCTCCAAATGATCTCTATTCTAATTATACTTCAAAGTGACAGGTTGACTGAACTAATAGAGCTGTTCAAAAGCTGAAGTTGAAGCACACTGTTGCAGTTGTCATAGAGGTGCTTATTTTTTGCCATTAGCGATGCTTTACCTGACCTTGAAAACACACTAAAGCTTCTCTAATGGTCCTCTTCTAATATAACAGTGTTGTAACTGCAACCCTTGTTGCAAACTATGAACAAGTGTTTATTCCCTTTCCATCACTTACAATAGCACAGTTAATATTACACCCCCTGGCTCTCCAACTCCAAATGAACTGAACTTTTCTTAGCTGAAGGGAAATGTACCAGTCCTCTTAGTGGCAGTGAATCTGAAGGACTTGGATATTCAAGCTTTAGAAGGACATGACTAGGAAAATGGTGCATTGTATAGCAACCTTTCTCGGTGTCCGCCTGCAATATCTCTGATATAGACTGATTGTTAGTTTTGTGATGATTATCAGGACAGATGGTGGACTGACAGATCTATGTCTGCAAGCAAGAAGATATCATCAATGTTAATCTTTGAAATGGTTTTGATACAGGTGGTGAATGGCATTGACTTTTGAAAGTTTAATGCCTGCATTTAAGATCTGAAGGATCTTGTTGTGAATATTGCGGTCATTTCTTTTGATTTCAATGCAAACTATTGTTCTCTCAGTTGCATTGTGGTTTATGTTCACAACTGTTACAGTCTAGCTCTTGCTTCTATTCATCTCTATTTTAACATCATGAATGTCAATTGAATGCTTTGACGACCAAGAGAAAGCATTGCTGGCTGTTCCTGTGATGAAGCATGCCTCATTCGTTTGCCCATTAGGCACCAGCACTGCAAAAACACAGAGACCCTTCCCTGTTTTAAATCGGAACTAAGTGCACTAAAATGTGCTTGATTTTTTAAATGATGTTAAATAAAGTTATGAGCCCTATTCCGTAATCTGCTGCAGTGATTCCTCCCATTATAACAGTGTGGAAATATTCACAGTACACTTTCGTGTTAACATATGTGTCTACCAGCCTATGCATTGCCATACCTATTTACATCATGCCCCAGAGGTTTTTTATGATTTATTATAAAGTATGTGTCAGGTAGCAGGGAAGACTTCATCATTTATTTACCAGTAACGTGCAGCCATCCTAGCTTTATTATTCCTGTGACTTAACCCTAGCATTTCACATTTAACAATTTCACATTTTAATCATATATTGAACATGAATTATGTGCTCAAAATGATTACCGTAATCCAGGCAGCATGCATTGATTCATCTTGACAAACACTATTCTTTAAGGACAACAGGCCGACACTGTGAGGACTGCATGACACATTTTCGTTACCGTAAAAAACGTTGAATAAGTCGATTTTGTATGCATTTTTGCAGGGCTCTTAAAAGGGCGGAGCGACTAATACATTGGTGCGACTTATGTGCCGGTGTGTCTAATATTAAACTACTGTACCAGTGCCACAGTGGGATTACTACAGCCACGGTTATGTCTTGCACAAACTGCCAACAACCCAGTTTATTTGTTCAGGGTCTACGGCATTCAGGTCCTGTTGCTAGGTAGAAACACAAAACCAGTGTTCTGATTAAAAGTTTTAATTTCTTATTCTCAGTGCCCGTAGTCATTTTGAATATTAAACACAAACTTTCAGGCTTTTGACTCACCACTCAAAAACATAACAGATATGTTGCTTCACTTAGTGTTAACACAATAGCTGTCAGTCTCTGGATTTCCATATTTCCACCCTCTAGAGCCATTGGTCTGTCAACATTCAAACTGAACCCGCCCCTGGGATCCGTACCAAACAGCTATTGGTTAGAAAGCGGAGCAGTAAACTTCAAGTCTTCTGATCATTGTAACTGCAATGCTATAGTAATACAATTGCACTGCGCTGTATGCAACATTGAAATGTTTTGTTTACTTGTTACTAAATGGTGCACTGTTTAGTTTTTAGGTGGGGGGGGGGGGGTTGCATTTTAATTGATGAAGCAGCACTGTTTTAATACTTTTTCTTAAATTTGAATTAATACAACACATTTGTAAAAGCCAATGCAGCTGAAACTATTGTCCAAGTATGATTTTGGAAAGAAATGTTCAGTAAGGCAAAGAAGATATGTTCTTGAACTTGTTTGGGTGCTTGATAAGCTCAGAGTAAAATACAGGTAGATTAATACAGGTGTGATGTGGGATGTATAACTTGATTTTACACTGTTAATTATTACTTTTTAAAATTTCAAAAAACAAATAGTTTTTAGCAGTTTGACCAAAAACAAAAAACACTGTAAAATTATCAATGGAATAAAATGTTGCAAACGAGTTATTTCAAAATTCAACCTGTGTATCTTTATTTATTTATTTATCATTGTTGAGCATCTAGGAAAAAAATGAAAAGAAATTGTAAAAAAAAAAGTATTTAAAGCACAAAAAAGGTGTTGTCCTAAAACTGAAGACTTTTACGCCAGTGCAGCTTACAGAACCGTTTTTACAGTAATGCACGGCTTTCGTATGCTGAGCTTTGGAATTTAAGCCATACACGCAAATCAGGGGACCTCTTATTTTTTTAATGTCCTCGCTGAAACATGCCAGCATTGATAAATGAAATGGAGACTATGATCAGTTGAGAGCAGAGAGCGCCAATTCATTCCTCATGTGATTTAACTAAAATCTAGGACTAAAATTTGATATGCAGTTATTAGATTTTAAAGAAATTTGCACTGGGTGGCCTGAGTAAACACATGCTACTACATATCACTGTGAAATGTTCCTGGGAACGTTTAGCTGCTCATAAAAAAAAAAAAAAAAAAAAACAGACGAGCAGCCAGTGGCTGTGGTGATCGTAGAAAGCATGTGGGTTGAAAAGAGAGACCTCTTTGTTAAACCATGCTTCAGCAGCCCACTTCTCAGAAGACTTTCTCCATTTAAAAGTCAATCTTGTCTTGCAGGTGGGGTGGATCCTCTCTGTTCTAGATCAGCTGCAGTTAAATCCCCAGCCTGCTGTAGCTATTCTTCCTCTGGGCACTGGAAATGACCTGGCCAGGACTTTGAACTGGGGTGGGGTGAGTACAGCCCTTACGATGCTTTGACATTATCTGAAAGCACACCTGTCTCCTGAAGAGCTACACTCCTCTTCAAAATGCCAGCTTACAGGAACTTTTCACATCCAATTGATCTTGTACCTGGTATCCTATCACTAGGAGGCTGTGGAGACAAGGAGTATGTTAGGCTAATCCGTGAGCCTGTCTGATTCCACGCATCGATTGAAATGCACGTTTTAAATGAAATTATCTAAAAGCTTAACTGCAATTTCGTCTTAAAGCTATTTTCAAAACCAAAAGCTCCAAATAAGACCTGTTTGGAAATTAAAATTGAAATCTGTTCATTATTTTTCATTTTTTTCATTTCATGTTTCATTTTTGAGATTTAATTATTTTATTAAAGATTCACTTTTTTTTAAAAATTATTTTAGAATATGTTTAAAAAGTAACTTTATTTTTTGTGTGTAAAGAATGCCCATCGATTAATTGTGTCCTGGCCACAGGGGTACACTGATGAGCCCGTTTCCAAGATCCTTTCCCATGTGGAAGACGGGAATGTCGTTCAGCTTGATCGCTGGAACCTGATCGTGGATCCAAACTCTGAGACAAATCCAGAGGACAAGGACGACACCGGCATTGACAAGGTCAGTCCAGAATCCAGCTCTGCTCACTGTGTTGTAGCCCGCTGTAGCTTTCCCATCAGCAAACAATACCTGATGTGCTAGTCAATGCACACCTGTAGAATTCTTCAGTGTTAAAGACAAGTCTGTTTATTTGAAAGGGTGTCTGAAACTGAAATCTGAGCAGAGGGTAATAGATTAGTAAATGCTTCATATTTGTGAGATGGGGCTTTTCAATACAAGGTTTGGAGTGATTGTTGCCTGCTGCCACTGTGGTAACCAGTAACAGTTAAAACCAACTCTAATGATTTGTCGTAGTTCTGCGTAATAATTTGAGTCATAAATGCAGCAGGAATGCTTCACTGGGAATCGGGGACTGAAAGATTTGCTGTGCTTGACCCCCCACCCCCCCTCCATCCCCGGTCTGACAGTATTCCTTTACAGCCTCTCTGGCAATAGCTGATGAGGGTTTCCACTCCTAATTTTACAGTGGCAGGGTAAGGGCTGGAGCTGACTAGGCAAGGCAAAAGATAAAATATCACAGGTTTTGACATGCAATTGACTGCCTGGGGTCTGTAGCACTGGAGTACATCTCATTTTAATAGAGGTGGTAGGAGAGGGCAGGAGGGCGTGATGTGGTGTTAGTGAATGTCACTTGTTTTAAAAGAACTAGCGAAGCAAAATGTGCTAATTGGCCACTTATTTAAATGCATGGGTCGTGCATTATTGATATTGCTGATTTACACCTTTTCATTACATCAGTTTGCACCTGATGTTCTCTGTGAGGCTCACAAAGGCTATTCATACAGACAAACAATAGGGTGTTTCTGTCTGCCTTCAGTTTGGCTGAAGGTGAAATGTAATTTCCATCCCCCTTCCTTATAGTGCCATCAAAAAAAAAAATCTTTTTACTGCAGCCAATGACAAGCCTTTAACATATCTTGCTGCTGCCAGTGTTATATTTACATTTAGATTATTTTTTTAAATAGACTTGCTTACAGATTATGTGGTTCATGGTAGGGTTTAGTCAGTGTGTAAAAATTAACACCCTGGAAGAAATCTCTGGAACATTTCAGAAAGTTTAGGGTCCGTCTTCAGTCTGTTTTGTGTTTTTGTTTTCAGCTTCCCCTGAATGTCTTCAATAACTACTTCAGCCTTGGCTTTGACGCTCATGTCACCTTGGAGTTTCACGAGTCCAGAGGTACTGTGCTGTCTCAAAATTCTACTCTTCCACTGATCGTTCCATTCATTATCCGTGACTTACAGAAGCTTTCACACATGCTTCAGCTTCTCATCTGCTTGTGGGTTCCGTGCTGTATTGTTGGTGTCGGTAGCTGCATGCTGACCTGATTTGTTTTTACATTCCCTTTACTATTTGATGGGGTTTGCAGTCTTCTGCTACAATAATAAGTAATCAGCTTATTTGTGCATCATGTAGACCAGCTCTGAATATAGTGCATTGCCATGCCAAACCCATCCATAATGGTTCCAGTTTAGTCTGCTCTGTCAATTGAGATCAATGTAATTTTTTTTTTTTTTACATTTCCTGGTGGAAGATCCTACTGGATGGCATTCTCAGCATTCCCAGAGATGCGTTCTGCTCTGTGTAACTGAGTGCTGCATATCTGTATGTGCGCAGGTCTGCGCTGACAGGATTAGAGAAATGCCGAGTTTTAGTTGTGTGATGCAATCTGAAATGTTGCTTTTCATTTCCTTGTAGAAGCCAATCCTGAGAAATTTAACAGCCGGTTTAGAAATAAAATGTTTTACGCTGGGGTGAGTTTGTCTTCTTGAAGCTATGATCAAAAGCCCGTATTGCAGCAGATTCAGGAATGCTGTTTCTCAGATTGCATTTTTCTGCTCTCGTTTCTCAGACTGCGTTTTCAGATTTCCTGATGGGTAGCTCCAAAGATTTAGCGAAGCATATCAAAGTGGTGGTGAGTATTAGAACACAGGCCACGGCCAGCTTTGATGAAATCTAAATGTTTACACCAGTACCAGGCTATTTAACACACAGGGTTAAACCTGGAAAGAGTAGAAATTCCACAACATTTGTGGTTCGAATCAAGTCAAGCTTCTTTTTTAAAGAACTTCAGGTTTGTCTCTGACCCCTTCCAGGCATGCCCCTTATATTTAATTTTCAGGAAATCAGTGTGAATAATTTAGGGTTTTCAGGGTAAATATCAGAGGAGGGGGCAGAAAATAAGCTCACCTCCTTTCTATTAGACTGTGACCAGAGGCCACGTAAAACCGGTAAAGTTAACCTCTAGCAAATTGACACTTCTCGTGGTTGTCAAGTCAGTGAACGTGCTTATAGATAATTGGTGAAATACATTTCTTCTGGTGGTTTCACCGTAATGGGGGGGAACACTCTTTGGCAGAGTAAAATCTTGTCCTCAAAGGAGGACTAGGCTGTTACACTGTGCAGCAGTCCAGTCGCTGTGTTTAGCTGTCCACTTCTTCTTTAGTGTATCGCAGCGCTCAGAGCTGGCTTTACCTCGCTGCAGTGCCACTTAATTGGCCTGTGTATCTTCGAAGGAGTCCTTCCAGGTGATGTGCAGCACCTTTTAACAGGCAGTTCAATGCCATTTTAACTCGCTTGTGTTTCCTCGCTCTGCTCTGTTTTGGGTTCATTAGTGTGATGGCACAGATCTCACATCAAAGATCCAGGATCTGAAACTGCAGTGTCTAGTGTTTCTTAACATTCCAAGGTAAGAACCTCTTAAATGACATGCCTTATCCACACAGAACTATTGATGGGACGCTGAAGGCAAATAACTACCCTGCGATTATAATATATATATATTTTATAATATGCGTAGCATCAAATAATATTACGTCGTAGTTTAAGGTTTAAGTTTTCGTTACAACATACATATATGTGCAAGTGTGTATGTATTTGTACATAATTATATATACATATATATATTATATATATTATAACATATATATATATATATATATATATATATATATATATATATATATATACATATATACATACCTATAGTGCCTACATATATATACACACATGTGTATATATATATATCTATATAGCGGGGG
>NC_054590.1:261405-285227 GCF_017654505.1 Polyodon spathula
GGTCTAGTTAAGTAATTGAGAGCTCAGTTGGAATGAAAACCAGCAGCCACAGGGGGTCCCCAGGACCGAGTTTGAGAAGCCCTGGTCTAAACAATAGTGCAGTACATAGGTACTCTTAATACACGTTAATACTGAAGTCATTTACTCTGAACTTAGAGTGGTTACCAACATTACAAATATAAATGTTTAAAACTGTTAACAAGGATGGAAAGAAGACTCCTACTGCATAGCAGTTTCACCCATTCCAGCTCTTATTATGAGTTTGATTAGCCACAAATAAATAGGAAACAAGCTCAGGTGTTTCTTATGAAACTCATAGTAAAACCAGGAATGGATCAAAGTGCTATGCAATGGGTTTCATCCCTGGGTTAACCAGGTTTAATCTTTTAGGTTGAAATACTTACAAAATTGAGTCCAACCCCCTTAATTAGGACTCTCAGCACCGTATTACCAGACTAAAAAAACATATACACTCACTGCTTCCACACACACCGCCTTGCACTGAGCTCCATTAAAATCATCAGTACATCGGGCCAGCTCTTCATAGTTTACATCAGGACTGCAAGAGAAGACAAAGAAAATGTAAGTGAACGATTCCCACGCTTCAGGCAAATACTTAATCCGAGCCTATCAAGGCAAGTGCATACAATTTATTAAAACGAATACAATGAATAACTGGGCCATCATCATCACACTTTTTCCCCTCAAACACCAGTAATAGATCTCAGGGATGGCAGTAAGACTCCTATTGCACAGCAGTTCACCTATGACCGGTTTTACTTCCAGCTTGATTAACCCCAGTGTATAGGTAACAAGCTCAGGTGTGTCTTTTATTAAACTCACAGTGAAACCAGGAACGGATCAAACTGCTACGCAATGGGAGTCTTATTTCCATCGCTGTAATATAAACCACATAGATCAGGGGTCTCCAACCCTGGTCCTGGAGAGCCTCTGGGGCTGCTGCTTGTTGTTTCAACCAAGCACTCAGTTACTTAATTAGTCAAGACTAACGTGTGTTCCAGAGCCTTAGCCACTGATGATGTAAAGACATCTATAAAACCTGCAGGATTGGGGCTCTCCAGGACCACGGTTGGAAAGCCCTGCTGTACATCTTGGGCATGCTTTCTCTGAGTTCATTCACACGTAGAAAGGCACTGCCCCCGCTTGCGCTTACCTGACATTCATCTTCCGAGAGTGAATCTGCATGATTCTGGCTCTTGCCTCTTCGTTCGGCATTGGGAACTCAATCTTACGATCCAGTCTGCCAGATCGCAGCAGGGCAGGGTCAAGGATGTCAACTCGATTTGTAGCAGCAATAACCTGTGGATCACAGGAAAACAATAACGACAAAAAACAGGGAATGTACAATTCTCAACAGCAACAATTTCAGCAACATCTGCTCTTTTACTGGTTTCTTTTTAATGCACAGTTTTAATCCATTACCAGTCAAAAATAACTTGTTTATTAAATGTTAAAACAACTGCTAATAAACATGTTAATGTACGTTATTTATTTCCATTAACTATTACTAAATAATATATAATAGGCCAGCTAAAACTGCAGACACCAGAACCCTATGGATGATCAATCAAACACCAGAACCCTATGGGGGATCAATACCCAGTCGATCATGTGCTTGAAATTGGTTTAGCATGACCCTTGTGAGTCTACTAATAACATCTAGCTTAGGATTGACCTGAGCAAACTGTGACCTTTTTGGGAGAAACCTTTGATCCATGTAAGCCTGGTCATTAAGATAAAGTGTATGAAGCACAGAAACAATAGTCCAGTCAATGACTAATTTGAATAAATAATTCCAGTGTTAGCACAATACCACACTCACAGCCAATACTGCAATATAAGTTACCTTGACTTGCATATTGGGCTGGAACCCGTCAAGCTGATTGAGAAGCTCCAGCATGGTTCTCTGAACCTCACGATCTCCAGCTTTCTCACTGTCAAACCTGCAAGACAAGGTTAAAAACAAAAAGAAATGAAGATTACCCAAGAAATATAAAATCTAGAACAAAGAAGAAGCAACACTATATAACCTCAATCCAAACATCTCAGGCTTCACATAAGTGTGCAAAGACAATGAGGCCAGTTTACTGACCGCTTGGTACCAATGGCGTCCAGCTCGTCAATGAAGATGATAGTGGGGGCTTTCTCCTTGGCCAAAGCGAAAGCATCTCTGACCAGCTTGGCTCCGTCACCAATAAACATCTGGACCAGCTGGGGGCCAGCCAGCTTCAGGAAAGTCGCCTGTGGAGCAATGCAGCAAACCGATTAACAAACAGAAGGAACTCAATCAATACACACTGGGTCCTAGCTGGTCAATAAAACAACATAAAAAGTAATACACTTTTGACAAATTAACAAATCTAAAATCTAAGTGGATATAATCAACTTTTCAATTATTCAATCAGGCAAACGTTCACTTTGCATGCAATTCATGCTCCTCATCATATTACTGGGAGTGTATTTATTACAACAGACTTCCTTAATTTATGGGAAAATCCTCACCTATAAAACATATATACAGTAGGCTTATACATATTGGTCAATATCTACATTCCACAAGGACCTTGCTACATGACAAGCTGGTACACAACACCACAGAAGATTGTTTCTCCCTCTCAGGACACTAACCTTTGTCTGCGCAGCACAGGCTCTAGCCAGCAGTGTCTTGCCTGTTCCTGGTGGTCCATACATCAACACCCCCTTAGGAGGCTGGATTCCCAGATTCTCAAACTTCTCCTTGTGGTTCATTGGCAGGACAATGGCTTCAACCAGCTGCAGAACAAGAAGGCATGATCAGGGTGCTGGACTGAAACAGCCTTCTGAGCTACCACACTACCCACACAGCATTCACTGTGTTTAAACACCCACAAATTAAGCTGTGATAAATCAGTGAGACAAACGCCACTAAACTGTTTTTACTGGGTCAAAAGGCACTGACCTCTTGTATCTGCTTGTCCAGTCCTCCGATATCACTGTACTGCTCTGTCGGACGCTCATCCACTTCCATGGCTTTGACTCTGGAGTCATACTCTGTGGGCAAAGTCTCCAGAATCAGGTAAGAGTCCTTGTTCACTCCCTGTAATAATAGGAGAAAGGTTTCCCATATCTACTTTGCACAGTGGCGAGTCAAGGGCATGCATTTATTGCACAATGTTAGCGCTAGCATCAAAAACAAACATACTTTTCACTCACCACAAGGTCTCCAGGCTTGAGTTTCTCTGCATCAACCAATCCAATCACTGGAAGGAAGTATGTCTATGGAAGAAACAGAGCAGACGGCGAATTCCTAAAAGATCATACTGTGTATGTGGAGGTTTCCATTTTTGATCCCCTTCCCTGCTGTGAACACTCATGGTAGTCATTAGCTTTCACACCAAGCTCCCACCAAGACCCCCCTTCAAACATTAACATATTTCTCATTAAATTCATTAGCATTGCTCATCTGAACCGATGAAATGATTTTGCAAATATACCTTTTTGTGTGTTATTTGCAGGGGTTCATTTAAAATGCACAATGGGAAAATGATACACCCAAACCACATCCATTCCTCTCACACTGATCGTTGTGTTTAGTCTACCAGACCGGTTTAATTTACCAGCTCCAGCGTCATACCTGGCGGGTTGAGGTCTTAATCACGGCACATTTGCCCTTTCTCTGGGAGTCGAGGTCAATGTTGGCTCCATCCTCCTCTTGGTCGTTTGGATCCACATCCAGCAACTAGAACACATATGAAAAGGTCACGTTAAGAATGTAAAAAGGAATAGGAGAATCCTAAAAGAAGGAATGAGTCTTCAATGGATGAATGGCTTCTTGTTCTCACTCTCTTCTGTACCTATTTCCCAGCTGTGAAAGTTGCCGCTCGCTGTGCCGTGAACACGCGATTTTAGACTCTTTTCACTACAGATAACCCCAGCTAATTCCGTTACGCTGGTAAAGGTACATTTCTGCACACAAGCTTGACCAACGCTGTCACACTCACTTCAATGACATTGGAGACCAGATATGGCAGCGTCTTGTTCACTTTGATCTTTTCCGTGTTCTCTTTGATTTTGTCCTTCATTGCCTGGAGCTCATGAGTCACTCTCAGGACCTCACTCTTCATGATCTGAGGAAAAAGAAACGTTTTCATTGAAATGCATTAACAAACACCCTTGTTAACACAGCATCTCTTAATGCACTTTTGCCGGCATCATCCTCTGTCACCTGGTCACTCATGCACAGCAGAAATGTCAGCGACACAGTCACATAATTCTATTCCCTCCCTTTGCTCAGAACTGCTTTTTTACTAGTCTGTCAACGGGAATTAATAGCGTAAATCAAATAATATAAAAAACACAGAAAAGGAGCTATCGGTTTCAAAGACGGAGCTGCTTTCCATAAACACCTACCTTTATTTCACTGTCCAGGAGTCGGGTTCGCTGGATGATCTCCTCCGTGGACATCTTGAGAACCTCCTCCCCGATTCCATCCTGTCATGAAAAATACATTTTAAAAAAAGGTAGGACGAATCATCACTCCCCCGAATATCAGATATACACAGAAGATGAATTAACGTACTGAATACAAGCACGCAATCAGTTGTTCAAATCTAACCATATTAGTACTGTTCATATGATACCAGCCAATCAGAGGTGCAGAAATAAAGACACTAGAGTCATAGCGCAAAAGGTACCTCTGTTAAAAAAGATGGTATAATAAATATTGGGCACTTACCAATGGATCAAATTATTTCGTCTAAAATTGGGTATTAAAGTCAACTGATTGATAACAAACTTACAATGATGTATTATTAAAATTGCACATATCATAGCGTGCGTTTTCTACATGGAGTTGAATATTGCGTCGTGCATTTAACATGAAAACCTTAATTGCACGGATGGCAAAGCAAATCTAAAAACCATTTTATACCCTACCGGCAAAAAGCATGTACCTCTATCGTGTAATCGTGTATGCACTGCTTCAGAATACGGTCGGCAGTCTTGGTGGAAACCCGCCGAGAAAATCAAATTACAAGAATGTATTTATTTGCTTGTTTGTTTTTATTTTTTTAACAAATAGGAAAAACACAGCATTGTAGCAGAACACTGTACATGAAGTAAACTGTTCAAATTGTAAGCATTTCCTTATAAACATGACAATCATGTTTACGTGTTTTTTGGAGTTTTCTTTACAGTAGCTTCTTATAAAATGTTGTTTTTACACGATTATAAATCAGGAAGGCGTTCATTCGCAGAATGCGACGCTGTCGTGTAGTTTAGCGGTCCTAGTCTTTGCATCTGAACTATTTTCCTGTGTCATGCATGCTCTCAATACACAGGCCGACCGACTCGCTACCGCCACGACCAATTAGCAAAGGTAACGAAACGGTACTGATCAAAATAGTGTGCATTTAAATTCCAGAAAATTATCATCAGAGAAAATATGGAAATGTTTTACAAACAACATGAATAAAAATCACTAACCTCAACCTCATCCCAAACTGATCTGTCATGCAGCGACGCCATCTCGGACTCTCCGAAAGCGAGTAAATTCAGTTGCACGAACAACAGATTCAACGCACAGCGCACAGATTGCTGTATGAAAGACAAACAGAAACAATGCTTAGAATAATATATATAGATATATATATATATTATATATTATATAATATATATTATATATACTATTATATATATAATATAGTATTGCTCAAAAATCAAATGTCTTTTCAAGGCTGTGTTTTGTTTCAATTTTGTATGTCGAATCTGGTGGTACGATACGTTTACTTCAATTTTCAAATCTCCACTCAGCGTCGAAGCTATTCTCTCCATCTTTGTTTTGGTCGAATCTTGCTTGCCAGTGCTCTAGGTTCTTTTGGTAGATGCTAGGTTCCTAACTTTTATACTTGAATAATACTAATAATAACAGTATCATTACTTGATTACATTGTTATGAGACAAGATCAATATCCCTTGTTTCATTAAAAATAATAACGACTTTGTGTAAATTCGAAACCGATGCTTTGTTTACATTTACGAACATAACCCTATTTAACCAGCAGAGGGATCCAAAGCTCTATCCCGCACTGTGAAATACTGTCCCGTGCTAAGAATATGTTCTGGTTTTTTTGCAATCGTTCTAAAAAAATTTGAGTTGTGTTATTTTTTACAAATTTACAAATGCAAACGATGTACAGGTTTATGTGATTCCAGATGTCAACGTTTTAGATCTTTGAGTTAACTTACAATACCCATTAGGAATATAGAAAAAGCTATTCATGTAAAACTTTTTTTATTTATTTTTTAACTCGTCTGGTTGCAGGTTTTCCACAAGAACCCATATGCACACCCTAAATGTGATTTTAATAACAATAAACAGAGACCAATTATAGAAAGGCAATCCAAAAACGCATGCTTGAGTGTTTGCATCTGAGAAATTAAAAACCATGTGATTTGATAGCAAGCACATTAACTACTACCTATATGACCCCACATCAGACCCTACTCAGTGTGTTCTGGTCACACACAGAATCCCTTGGAAGACTGACCTCTCTGGCAGGATACTTCCCCTTGAATTTCCTGTGTGTAATCAGGGTGTAAATGACCGGATTATATATCACCTTGCATTGTTCACCACACGTTTGTGATGGCCGATTCAGCATAATCAATAGGCCTGAACACCACTCTGAAATCCAGTCACCACTCCTAGACCAGCATTGCCTTACTTTGAAGGTTCCACGGAAGGACCCACTCGTAACTGTACAAGATGAAGCCACTGTCAATCATTTCTAATAGGCCACTAAATAAAACCCTGTTTGGAATTAGCCACCAGACCCCCGGTGAGTCATGCCATGTTAACAAGCCCCTTAAATACTCATTTTTGATAAGAAACTTCTTTATAAGAGTTTACAGAGATGTTTTGTATCCCCCTTCCCATCACCTTGGAACAAAAGCAACCCCGATCAGACCAGTGCACAGACACACAGCCTGTCCTCGTTTAGCATCTACTGAACATTTCAATTCGCAGGCATGGCACGGCAAACTCAGGGAAACCAAGCTGAAGTTTGTAGAACAGGTCGGAATTCAGGCACTTCCTGTTGCTCTTGTGTTGGTGCAAGTCAATTAAGCTGTCACTTGCTCAGACTGATCCCAGTTCTAAACACGGTATAGCAAAAGAACACAGCACTTAGGAAGGAATGACACATTTTTCAAAAACAGTGTTTACATGATAACCTATAGAAAAGGGAGATCTGTTGTTATTTTTAAACTGTACAAAATCACTTAAAAATAAACAAATCGATTCTTTACACTTTTAATCAAAGCCATTCAACACTGTCATAAAATGCATTACGGTTTTAACTGCTTCCAAGATTTAACAGATTGTTGTTTACAAAAACAAAAACAAAAAAAATCTTGGGAGTACATTATTGTAAACAAATGCATACAAAGAATCCAAATTCATTTCTATTCATCTTATTTTATACTTCTTACAATTAGACTCTATTCTGATGCACTTTTCTTTAAAAAAATCGTTTCTGATCCACTGCATATCTCTTCCCCACAGGCATCTTCCTGAAAAACAGGCTGTTCCCTCTGCTCATGTTACCCTGCAAAATGAAACAGAGGTCAGCATCAATCTGCACACCTGTATTCAACTGCAGGTCAAGACCGCACTGTAAAAACTCTGGCAGTAAACGTATACAAGTGTTTCTATTACCTATCCTGTACAATAAAGAAATGGCATTGCAAAATACATTTGTACCCTTATGCCTGGCTATGCAACACCTGCAAGAAATGTCCTATTTTTTTTTTTTTTTTTTTGCAGATTAAATGTTTGCCAGAAAATCCTATTAAGTTATGTATCACAGTCTGAAACTCTCAGGCTTCAACAATTGAGCAGGTGCATGTGGCTACAATTGCCTAGTGTGGTACATGGAATAAAATGACCATTTGACCTTATTATACGTCATACAAGTAGCCAATCCTGTGCATCGTGACGCAGATCGCAATCTACGTATCGTACTGTGAAATAGTGTACTGTTACAGATCTAATAGGATACCTATATCGTTCTCCTTTATAGACGTTATTTTATATAAAAGCCAGTCCTAAAGAAAGACTTCTGTTAGTTACCTCTCTGCTGAGGGTCCTCCAGCATTCAACCCAAGAGGGGTAAGCAGGAGCGCTAGGAGGAAGGCCACCAGCAAGTCTGGGGAAGGACAAATCACACTATTTATAAACCATGCACATGACAGATCTACGCTACACACGTGGAGCGCATCCATGCACACAAAATATTACTGGGAAATGACTGTCAGCTAAATAAGGGACACAAAAAAACACTGCAATTGTACACTGCAACTAGAGGCTGGTATTGAAGCAACACATCATAGTAGCTCTCTGCATTTACAACGCAAACCAACTCAGTTTCTGAGATCTTTTAAGAACAAGTTGGTACTTTTGTTTGAAATGCATCTCAACCTAAAAGAAAGTCTAAATCCGTGTGTGATCAGTCTGACCACTTACCCACAGTTATTGACTGCCATGAGGTTTGATACCAGGAGGAAGGGGTAGGTTAGCATACTAGCAAAGAACTGGAAGAAAAAAAAGGAAAAGTTAAAAACTAAATGAACGCACACATTTTACAACAGCGTGTAATTCTTTAATGCAATTCAGTTCTGATTTCACGTACCCCCGTGACAGCCTGGGAGCAGTTCTTTATCTCCCCCATATGGGACATCTGTAGCAAAAACAAACAGGAATACAAATAACAAAACAGCAACACCTGTAATATGGTACAGCCCTGTTTTCCTAACAGCATAATTCTCAGGGAATTCTCACAGTGCACAGGAAAGAGGATGTTTTTCTAAGGAACCCTATATTCCTTTCTTTTCTCAATCTTCCCTTTTCAGCCATAAGGCCAGATCAACCAAGAACCCAAAGTGTTCGCAGTTAATAATAATCTTTATTTTTATATGCACCTTTCATAGTGGATCACCATTACAAAGCAAGATACGAGACTAGGGTGTGTGAACCATGCATCTGCTGCAAGAGTCACTTACAAAAACATCTCACCCGAAAGACGGAGCAGTTGCTGAGCTGGGATTTGAACCGGGTACCTCCTGGTTAAAAGCCTGTTTCTTTAACCACTGGACCACACAACACTCCAGCCTTTCCTTTTCAGTACTAGAGATCTTGCTTTGAATCTGCCTCAGGTTGGTTCTGAAAACAACTAGCCGCCTGTAAACGGCAGTTCACAAACCACAGCCGGTAAGGCATAATCAGCAAGAAAGAAGCCTACAAGGACTGTATCAGAACGGAGACTAAACCACTCCCTCTAGGCTTGACTAAGACAAGCAGTGCTTTGCTCTGCAGACAAGACCAGTCTTCAGTTTCCAGTTCTACTAATCCTAGATTCACCACTTTAAAACTGTTTTACTGTAAAAAAAATTAATAAACCCGGAATACTTACAGAGTTGTCTAATGCATAAGTATTTATTACATGAGCAAGCATGTTGCACAGCCACAAGGAAATGACATCACCAAGGAGGCGGGGAATGAGACCACTGGAACGGGAACATGTGCAAAACATTTTTTTAGCGCGCATCCTGAAAACACCTCTGTCTATTCATAGAGGCAGAATATGCAAATCTGCAATGTGCAATCACTATACTTACGCAAAAAAACCCAAGATTCCCTCTTCCTTGTAGATAGTTACAACCGAGTCAAACACTCCACTGTGGAAATGTAAAAAAAACAAAAAAAATGATTATTTTAAACTCTGAGCGACCGCTGTACCTTTTTTTAACAGAACTGAAAGTCCACTAACCTGTATTTTGTTTCCCTTCCAATAAACTGTACCATACATCTTAAAGTGATCACTTGGGAAGAGGAGAAAGGAAAGAAAATAAGATACAGATGCAATCACACAATAGAGTAAACAGCTTGCAAATAAAGCAAAAATAAGCAAAACAGAGAGAAATATACTGGGCAAACTAATGCCTGAATTAAACCAATGTTTATGAAGCCGTGGTTTTGATTTAATCCCAATTAAAACGTAAACAGTTTTGATTTAAACAAATGAGACTGTAGTTACCATGGAAGGGGTGAGTGACAATCGTGGCGCAAGAACGTGCCACCATCTCCCTGGCTGTCTGTGGAAGGGGGGGGGGGGGGAAATGTTATTAACTTGGTTTAGAAATATAGAGCCCACTGGTACAATAGCCTCCCATTGACCAAGGTCCCAGTAACAGACATTAGTTCGAGTGGTTATCCTACTGGTCTCATTCCACTTAAGAACAGCGTTAATATTACACGTACATTTTATACATAGTGATCTACTTGATCCAAACAGAGCTGCTTTCCTATCGATGTGTTCAGCTATATAAAATAAAACATTTAAAAAACAGGCATGCACTTAACCTTCTACTGCATCAATTACAAAGATGTTTATGGTAAACACATTTTTCATAAAACTGATTTTCCTAACCCCCTGCTGGTAGCTTGGGTTTACGATGTATGCCTTCCTACACGTTTGCTGTACTCCCAGTATTAATTCAACCATGAAACTGATCTCTCACCTCATTCACAACCTGCTGCAGAGATGACAGGTCCTCTTTCTGGCTGTTTCCTGATTCCTGGAGAGAGAATACATCAAAAAACATACTTGGTCACAGCTAGCAGCTAGTTCTGGTGTTTCAAAATTTCGTACTGAGACTTAAATGCTGCAGGTTTTGGTCAGAAAGAGTCTTAAAAGCAGCTTCAAAAAAAAGGTGTTACCTCTGTCTTGTCAGCCTCCTGGTAGTTCTGTAAGAGAATGAGACAAATATAACATTAAATGAGTAGCAGAGACATACAATACAGAGACAACTATAAAATATAACCATAGACTGCAGTACTATGGATGACCTCTGTAACTACGTTTCTTCATAACTGGCAACAATGCAAGTGTGAAATCATTTTGCAGAATGACAGACACCTACAGTACTTAGACACAGAGAAACTGATAGCTGGTTCTCATTACATACGTGAAACAATAAAGTTTAACATTCATGCGTTCGCATCCTTCCTGCAACAGGGGTTTTGCAGTGTGTGTGTTAAATAAGTGAGCCGCTCAGAACAGCTCTGTGGAAGAACCCATTTAACAGCGTGATCAGTTCCGTTCACCCTGAGCAGCTCAGAGCTGCAGAGCAGAATCCATCAGTGATCTGAGCTGCACAGCTACTTAATGCACGCGGTACTATAGAAGTTCAGATGTGTATATGGTCACAGTGCTTTTGCTTTGTAATGTTGAGTTCTGACCTGTAGAACTCTGCTGTGAACAAGGGTCCCAATGGTTCCAGCACATAGTCTTGGAGCTAAGCCTTTAAACAGACCTGCTTTCCCATCGATCTTCACAATGTGTTTAGCTATACAAAATAAAAGAAAACAAAGTTGAACAAAAGGTTAATCATTAACAGAAACTAAACAGCTAAGCCTGAAACCTTTTGCAAAATTGACACAAACACATGGATTACTGTATATACACGCCGTGCATTTCTAAAATGTCTAAGTAGATGCATCCTAACTTCCAGAACTAAAACACAAACGTATTAAAAAAAATAACCAGGATCGGTGCAGACAGCAGGGTTCCAGTTAACATCTGAAACACATGCTGCTGCCACACACAACACTGTTTCCTCCACACTTCTTTCAATGACCTCTGTCCTAACATTTGATGGCTTTAGTAGAAATAAAAAATAAAAACAAGTTGGGCAGAGCCACCATGCACAAGGAGCTGCCCAGATCGTGCAGCTAATTGCTACGCTGTAAAACACACACCCTTTTTGGGTAAAACCGCACAGTTCTATTTTCTGCCTCCAAACACATGCTTAGAACCTCTTGAACTGAAGTCTTCAATTACACCAGGCTCCTGTGCAATTTTCAATGGGAGTTCCCATGTTTCCATTATTGACACACATTACCAAACACACGGACAGATACACACACTTGTTGACAGAAATCTATACCATCCATGACTTCCAAAGCGCTCAAGAAAAAAACTGTAGGCTTAATGATTACTACAGGAGACAGCTAAACGAATATGCAATAATAGAAAAACCATTCCTAGGTTGGCTAGTTATACCCAACACATTGCCACAGTCACATAATCAACTGAATCCGAAGAGTGACCTAGAATGTGAAATGCTTCTTTAGCCTGAAATGCACATTGAGGTGCAATAACCAATTTGCAGGAGATGTCCTGGTTTACATGAGAACACACACATGCATCAGGAGCTACTGGGTTACATGAGATCAGAACACTACAGTCAAAACAGAAGCTGGTTTATTATTTAGTACGTGTTTGAATCCCAGGCAGGCTGTCTACCTAACCTGCAGCTCATCAGTTAAACCCACTGTACCAGGGGTGTCCAGACACAGTCCTGGAGGATCATTCCACTACAGGTTTAACAGCTACAATGAGATAATGGAGTACTTCGATCAGGATGGAGTTTTAATTAGTTCAATTAAACAATTTAGAACCAACTTTGGCCAACTGTTGACTAGATGCCTCATCAAAGTGCTTTTATAAAAAATAAAAAAACACACAGTGCAAACAGAAAAACTTAAAAGCATTACAGTTAATGCATTGAGAAACGTGTGATGTGTGTAAAAGCATTACAGTTAATGCATTGAGAAACGTGTGATCTGTGTGTAAAAGCATTACAGTTAATGCATTGAGAAACGTGTGATCTGTGTGTAAAAGCATTACAGGTAATGCACTCAGAAACATGTGATCTGTGTGTTTGCTGATGGCTTACCATATGCACTCACCATATGCAAAGAAGCCCGGCAGCTGATAAACCTGACGGCCAAAGAGGTTTCTACCTAAACTTGGAGGGAGAGGTTCGTGTCCGACCTGCGAGTAAATGAAGAGATGTTTAAATGCTTGTGACAGCACAGTACAGTGTGACAGTGACAGTGGCAGCACAGTACAGTGTGACTGCACAGTACAGTGTGACAGTGACAGCAGAGTACAGTATGACATGTGACAGTGGCAGCACAGTGTGACAGTGACAATGAAGGTACAGCACAGTCCAGTGTGGCAGTGACAGCACAGTCCTGTGTGACAGTACAGTCCAGTATGTTTGATCATCCATTTCTTTGGTCCAAAAATGTAATTAAAAAGCTGTAGCCACAGCCGGGCAAACATTTGGCTCAGAAGAGGTAAACTATAGGTATCTGGCAACATAAAAGCAAGAGGTACAAATGAAACTACACTTAACACAGAACATGATGTAATACACTATATATAATAGTGATATGCAATAATGAAATGCAATACTATGACAATTTGAATACTGCGCAACATATTAACATCTGTATTTCTGATTTACCAGCATTTTTATGTCAGTCACCAGTCCCTTCAAAGGATATGTTGAGACATAACTGCTGTGATTGTTCCACTGCTTTCATTTCAAGCAGGTTTAAGTGACTAATTGCAATTTTGCTAGAATAGGGAATTGATTTTAAAAAGGAAAGCAGGAATATTTACACCAAAAGTGTATTTTATGAAAACATAATCCCCATGTCTGAGTTAATCATTTTAATGAAACGGCTGCTTCTCCATACAGCAACACAAACAACAGTAGCTTTCATTATATAATGGTGAAAATGAACGTGTATCGTTTCATTCTTTTCCCGACAGAGAAAAAATAAATCTCTGTTTTATTCTCAGATGTAGACACTGCCAAAACAGGTATAAAACCAAACTAGTGAACAGCAATATTTGTAACAGGCATGATCGTGTACAGGACGCAAGTATTTGTTCTCCAGCAAACCTAAACTCCTGTGCCAGTTTAAACAGTGCTGGAAATGACAAAGGTCATCGTGCGAATACGAGTGCAGTGCACATCACTTCCGGAAAAGAAGTAAGTACGGTACAGTTTTTCCAAAATAAACACGTTTTACTTGTCAAAATGTAAATTCCCAGACTTGTCGTGTAAACACATAGAACAGAGTTGACGGGCCCGGTTTCAAATAACCTCTTTGAATCTCTCGCTTTCCACGACCTGTCCTTATGACGTCGGGAACGCTGCACTACACACTGACATTTCGGAGGAAGTTGAGCCATGACACTAATGCACCATGAAATGCACAATATATACAAACATTAAAAAACGACATCCACCGACACTGGAGAATATAGGAGCCGTGGCAGTCGAAGAACCACTAGACACAACCAGCGATGTAGGGCACAGGAAATCCAAGACTGGGTAGCCAGCTCCGTGCACTGCCAAGCAAAATGTAAGGCGTTGATAATAAGATGGGGAGCCAGCGCCTCACCTGTACCAGCACCTTGATGTACATGAGCGGGTGGGAAAGGACAGTGAGTCCGGACCCCAGCAACATCTGACTGCACGTGTCCGCCATTATGGGAGAAGCATCTGCTCCAGAGGGAACCAGGGGAGAGTGACGTGTGACGTGCCCCGGTTACTGGGGTGATCACGTGGTGTGGGGTTGCTTTCGTTCATTAATAATACGAGTCTAGTCAGATTACCACAACATGCCCAATCAGGTAATTTCATTATTTTTCAGCAAACGTTAACCGAAAATGAGTGGCCCAGTCAACGCAACCAACTCCACTCTTTCTGTTTTGATTCCCTTAGAAACAAATGCACGAATAAAATATAATTTAAGAAATAAAGATTAAATGCCGAGGTCATTGCATTTTTATGACGTGATCATATGTATAATGGTTTTCCTTACACTATTAGCCGATCTTATTATTTAACTTTTAAAACGTGCATTCTGTTCTATTCACCTATTATAATAACTTAAAAGCACGATAATAAGAGACTACGGCTTAATTATAGATATTAGTAGAACTCCAGTATTAGACCAATAGCCCCTTAATTGAATTGATAATTTGCTTAATTAAACCGTTTTACTTGTTTTCAGCTCTTAAGCTATGCCATGTTGTACCTTGAAACTGAGAACAATTATTATTTTTTTAGAAACTCAGAACAATTAAAAATTCAATTAAGGTATAAAGTAATTGAGAGCTCAGAGTGAGAAACAGACTGAAAGATTGCAATGACCCTCATTTACTTCAGGATTATTTGCGCATTTAACTTCTAGTTTGCAAGTTCCCGTACTGCATCAATATCAGTTCGTGTAGCTTCAATATAATACAAATGTATTTACCATAATCACGAATCTAACCTCGCCTATAGAGAATCTCAGAACGTCCCTGTTTTAAGACAAACCCGCCAGTGAAAGTAATTGTAGCTTCACTAATTTAATTGGCACCCTGGAGTGATGGGAGTTAACGGGACAGGCTTGGCTACTAAGCCTTTACATAGCTGAGAGGCATAAACTGAGGAAACGTTACAGATAAAGATAACGTCAAGATCGCTAAGAATCAGGAAACACGGGGCACAACAATATACCTTGCTGATGCTAGCGCAAGACAGTTAAAGAGATTTCAAGAAAGCAAATCGAAACTTGCGCAAATGACCCTAATATAATAGAAGCCAATATAAATAAAAAGTTATTGCAACCGGAACAGACGATGAAGGTCTTTTGTCTCGTAGTCTTCTTTGGCATGGTCGTTGCTTGGCCGCAGAACACGGAGTCCAGTCGGGGTCTGTTCCGTCACAGACGGGGTCTTGCTGAGCTTGCCCTGACGGTCTGGTGCTACAGGGATCGACTTGACATCCACCTGGGTAAACTCCACGGCTACGGCTGCTACTGCGGGACCGGTGGTTCGGGGACCCCAACTGACCCGTACGACGAGTGCTGCTTCAGACATGACTGCTGCTACGACCATGCGAGGGTTAAGCTCAAGTGCTACTCCGTGGTGAAGTGGATGCCGTATTGGTACAGGTGCGAAGGAGGGCGGACTGTGTGTACCGGGAAAAGCATTTGCAGCCGGATGTCTTGCGAGTGTGACAGGCAGTTCGCCGAGTGTCTGTCTCACGTTAAATCAAACAGCAGTTATTATTTCTACGATAAAAGCAGGTTGTGTCCGGGTCCCATGATGGACTGCCCGAAAGTGTTCCCAAGCGCGAAAGAAGTGTTTAGGAGAATGCATAGACCGAGAGGAAATTTAACCCAATAAAACAAACACCTCTGGCACTGTGAGTTTGGAGGAATTCGTATTCGTCAAGTACATTTTTAAAAAGGTACTTGAATAATTATTCAACCGTGCACCAAGATAAGTGACAGTCTTTTGTTCTTAAAAAAAAAAAACTGACAGTATAATAAACTAAAATGAAAAGACTAACATTAGTAGATAACTGGTTACCTATTTTTTGTGATAACATATTGTGAAAGTTTCAATTTGTGGTTATTGTATATTATGATGCAATGGAAGCTGTCTGCTGTGCATGTACAATGGAAAGCGGACGCTATTTCATATCTAAGCCACATGAAATATTGCTTATAGTGATTTCCCGAGGAAACTGGGGGTGAAGATTGTTTTATACATTCTGACACATCTCACAGTATTATCTGTTTTATTTGTCTGCAAGAAAATATTCTTAAAAATAAAAATATAAAAAGACAATCTTGTCTGAATGAAAACCCAATTTTTAGCCGAAAGTTTTTTCCTTTCTTGATTTATATTTAGGAAAATACACCCGCTTTCATCCAATCTTTTAATAACAAAATTATAAGCGATTTAAAAAAAAAAAAAAAAAAAAAAGACAGGTGTGTTTTTGGTAACTACCGGTAGTTAGCAAAACAATTAAATTCCTTTAGCGCCATTTCACGCAATTCACACTCACTTTACGTCTTCAATAAAATCAATAAATTTGTGGCGAGTTTAAAAAAAAAAAGCGCCTAGGAACGCCGTTTAAAAACGTTGAGATTTAAAAAAAAAAACACAACAGCATTCGAACCTTTAACCAGTCAGACTAGAGTCGGACTCGAGGGCTTATCGTTGGAAACCAATACGAAGTTCAACGAGCATAAATAAACCAGCTTGACAACCAAGTATGAAGTGTGTTTTCTTGGTAAGCCTATTCTTCGCCAACCATCTCGTTTTGGATTTCTCGCTGGCGGAGGCTTCATGTCGGCGTCTGGTCCGCAAAGACCGTAGTCTTTTAGACCTTGGCTCAACTTTTTTGTGCTACAAGAAGAGCGTTAACATCACCTTGAACGATCTGAATGGTTACGGGTGCTACTGTGGAGCTGGGGGCTACGGCGACGCGACGGACTTCTACGATGACTGCTGCTTTAAGCACGACTGCTGCTATGCAAACGCCCGAATTAAGCTGAAGTGCGGCTTCAGGGTGAAGTTAATGCCTTACAAGTACAAGTGCACCCAAGGCCGGACTGAATGCAAAAGCGAAAACGCCTGCGGCTGGGAGGCTTGCGAGTGTGACAGGGTGTTCTTAGAGTGTTTGACTGGTTTCAAACCAAACCCTCAATACATGCACTACGATAAGAAACGCAAATGTCATGGACCCGCGAAGTCTTGCCCGTTGGAGACAGAGCTAAAGTAGAAGTAACGGCGCAACAGCGATACAGAGGTGCAAGCCAGGGGCCAAGAGCGACGCAACAAGGCCTGGCCCAGAAAGAGTCCCCAAAATAAAGCCATATAGCTGGACGGTAATAAAATTGCGGGATGTTTTCATCTGGGCATTCTTTGTTTAGTTATTGCTGGAGTTAAATAACTTAAGACGCGTTTATTTGAAAATGTTACAATATTAAATTATATTACTGGTGCATTAAATATTAAAACTATCATAAGGGTTTTGACTATTTGCAACATATTTGGTGGGATGTGTATATTGGGAAATATTAATATAATCTCATTAGCGAATTGAGTGTTCTCTACTCAAGGGAAGGGTTTACAAGTCATTCAAGTCAAACCATTCATGTTTTAATAGTACCTGTCACAAGGTTCTTAACTGCTAGGTATTTGATGTGAGTGTTCAAAGCATACCTACTCAAAGCCTCCTACACCTTAAGTAAGTCACTGGACCAATCTGTACCTCACCACCTGCACATAGCAGAGTCCAAAGAACACACAACTGCTAGTTTCCATATCCCTATTCTATTTTTAAATATATACACAGCAAGTAAATAGTTTCAATTTTTCTTTATTTTTTGACAAAATGGCACACAACACATTATCGTGAACTATACATTCATTGAGAAGAGTGGTTTGTAAATCAGTGTTACAACCCCTTCCCCATTCCTTTAGTTACATTTAAAACATATAATATACTTTAACTGCATTCATAAGCTACTGCTAGGTAATTAGGTAAACATGACACGCAACTGTTTCACATACATATTTCAGGCCTTAAATGCATTTAACACAGTCAATGAGTTTTTGCTGTAGGGTAAAATAAAATTTGCCAGTATAAAATATATTTGAGAAAGATTTTAAATGAAATAACATTCAGTGGTTAAAATAGCAAAACTTCATAAATACAAAAATAAATAAACAATGGGACCAGTCATTTTGAACAATTCAAGTCAATATATGATTTCCAGATCTGCATTTTAAATGTTAACTTTCGTCAAGTCCCGTTCAGAGCTATTGGAATTTAAAATGTAGTCTTAGCACCTGAAGTTTACAAAACAGCGGCCTGTCAAAGGCTCTACAGAATCCAGCTCTAGCCTAAAACCTTACAGATTCAAATTTCTAATCGCTCTCATCCCTCAGGTTGACCGATGACAGTTTCAGTTTAAGAGTTTCGAGCAAAGAGCTTTGCCTGCGGTTTGTTGGAGCAAGATCTTCTGGGTCACCTGAAACAGGGTCTCGCAGCTTCCCTGCCCCGCCCTGCTTCCCCACCCCATTCTCTTGTCCTGTGCCATGCACTTCAGCTGGTTTGCTGTTTATTCCTCGCTGAGGGGGATGCTTTCCTGCTGTTGTCAAAGTCAGTTTTTGTAGTTTCTGATGTTTTTCCCTTTGCAGTTTGTTCTGAGGCCTGAGAGAAAGAAAGTTTGTCAAGGGACTGAAATTACTTTTTTCTTGAGAGACGGATTTGAAGGCACGTGACATTATTAACAATCCAATGCAAAAATCTGTAAACTTTGGAGGAGTAAAAAGACCCATCTCAAGATCCAGTGATCTTTCTAAACAACAAGTAATGACAGGGTTAGGGCACACATGCATACAAAATATTACACAAACTAGAATGCAAACAAGTAATTTTTTTAAATTCCTATTCTAAATGTTTCAATATGAATCCAGTTTCACTCTGATAATTAGTGTTTTGTTACTTTTACAGCAAAAACAGTCAGTGTGTTTTATATATATATCTATATATATATATATATATAATATTATCGTATATAAAGATACGGTCATTAAGTTTTTCTAGGCCAGTAAATGCAAAGGATTTATAGGTAGAATGATTGGTTTTAATGTTATCCTTACATTTCCCTATGCAGGTTTTTTAAACCAGGGAGGAAAGAGTGGGCATCCTTAGGAGGTCCTCTGTCATTACTCATTTCTTCCACAGAAGGAAATTCTTGTGGGGGAGGAAAAACAACATTAAATATTGAAGGGTTGTCAAACAATAAAATGTATTTTTATTCAAAATAATGTGAGCTGCTGAGACCTCTAAAGTGAATGGAATAAGTGCTTTTTTATTGTATTGTAAAAGTACCTGCAATGCCAGGTTTTAGCTTCTTCCTCATGCCAGTTTCAGTGGTCTCTGAGCTACAGGTGATAGCTCCGCTTGATGGGTGCATCTCTGGTTCCTGAGCAGATCCTTGGCTGGAGGCCAACATCCCTAAGGAAAGTGATGACTTGTAGACAAGCAGCCTGTTCAATGCTGGAACAGCTGGAACCACCTTGCTTTGCAATACCGTATTTGACCGAAGAGTGGAAGATCTGTGCAGGTTCAGAAAAAGGAAACATAATTAATATGTTCATAAAATCCTGTAAATCATGCCATTTTAAAAGCACACAAGAATAGTAAAAGCACAGACAAGCATGGTAAGACAACAGCAAGTTTCACATCGCTAATTGTGGGAATGGAAAAAGTATGGTAAAGCTGCAAAATTCTCATGCAACTATTTTACCTTGGGAGCCTTTTATATGTGTAAACACTTGCATGCTTCATCTTATCTCAAACTACACCATGTTATTTAATGATGGGTTAAAAAGAAGATGCTGATCTACTATGAAATTAAAAGTTTTATATATATGAAACAATACAACAAATACAGCATTGGCGGCGGATACAGAGTTTAAATGGTTACCTGTGTAAAGAAAAATCTCCACTAGAAGCAGATATTCCTAAAAGAAACAATAAAACAGTTACACATTTGAAAAAGCTAAAACCCTGTTTTAGGCCAGCTCTGCTGTTGCACTGGATGTGCACAGGAGAAAGCAGTCCTGCACGGCATTCAAATGTCCTTTTTGAAAGTCAGTTTTGCAGATGATTCCAGAACTAAACAAAATTAACACTTACTAAACCTTTTGTAATATGGATCTGTCCACCATCCACTAAGGCGGCTGAGCTGAAACTAGACCTCTAACCCCGATCTCAAGAGACCACTGTGCTTCAGGAAACAGGACCTCGCTTCTGAAGCCGTACCTCTTTTGTAATCAGGCTGTGTCAATGAGTCCAGCAGCAGGGAGTTAAATGGACAGGGGTGCAGCCTGACCGGGCAGGACCCGTCTTTGCTGAGCAGGCCCAAGCCTTGCTGCTGGATCGACCTCATGGGAAGCGCTCGTCGCTGCCTACTCACGTGGTGGTGTGACACGGGAACACCGTGCTGCCCACTCCATTCAAACTCTTCTAAATGAGGGGAAGGGGGTGATCAAAAATAAATAAAATCACCAGACACAAGTTCTACTGCAGGCATGTGAAGATGCATTTGATACAGTCATATTAATATCAGATGGCTTGTATCAGTCAGTTGATGTAACATGGAAATTGCATTACATTACTCTGAGCTACGCTGTTTAATTATTCTTAACTATACATTAGAAAATGAAAGCAGGCGCACAGATGAAATGTAAAACAAACAGAAATGCCAGCCAGCATTTATTTGGCATCTCTTATTTTCTACAGTAGACAAAGTCTGACTCTAGATTACTCTCCATACTTTAGAAAGGTTTTTGTTGTAAGTACCTGCATCAGAGTGTAGTAAAGCTTTGGGCAGCACGCCACTACGAAGATAGGCAGAAGTCACCGATTCCAAATACGTATACTGTATCAAAGAGAACAATTAGCAACGTTAATTCATTTCTTACTGGAAACCTTATTCTGAAAGAGCGAATAGCCATTTCAGTATCTTTATGATTGAAATGTTTTAGTTTTTTAACTGTTGGTTCCAGCTGCTCTATACTCTGTATGATCCTACAGTCAAGGCAGATAGAGTTGAAAGTTCACAGCATCACATAGGACTTAGACAAGAGTTTGCCTATACTGGATTCAACCACGCAATCGTCTGAAAACAATCTACCTTTTCTTGGTTGCTTTCCAATAGACTGTTATCCCCTATTATGGCGATTCCGGTGGATGGATGTGGAATCCAAGAACGTACTGTGGAAGAGCGTTCTTTGTGGTTGTACCTCTAAATAAAACAAACATTGTTATCAGACAGGGATCACTTGATTAGCACAGGAATTCTGAGCTTCAGATCTATTAGTTCACTTCCTTCAACTGCAGGGAAATGAATACAGAGGGAGTTATGCAGTTGACTCAAGAAATACTGGAAGCGTGGGGGAAGCATGGTACACTAAAACACTACTGTGCACATTTATAATGGTAACCCTTTTTAATTACTGTGCAGCGCCATGCCACTGTTTATTAACCCTTGACATGCATTACCTTCTCGCTCTTTTTCTCCTGTCTGTTTCCTCCCCCTGGTTTCTCTTGGGTCACATTCTGTACTTTCTTACTAGTCTCCTAGAAATGCACCAATTAGACACAAAAGATATACAAATGATTACTTTGCAGATCAGGGATTCTTCCATTTACGAGTGTGGACAGTGTGTGCTTACCGTAGCAGCAGTAGTAGTACTAGTGTTGTTTTCACTGTTGTTATCGTTTCTCACTGTTTTTTGTAAGCGGTCACGCTGCTGACGCAACTTGTTCCTCTCCTTCCTTGTTCTCAGGAGTTTTTTCTTCTGTTTAAACTGCATTACAATAGGTTAGTCACAAATATATTCATGTGACAGGTCAGATATACTGTACAGTAAATTATAACGATGATACTGATTACAATCCATCTGACGCCAAGTCAGCAAATACATGAAAACTGAGGTTCTAAAAAAAGTCACTTTTCTTGGTGATATTACAGATGAGTTTATACTGGCTGAACATTCTTTAAGGGGTCAGGTTAAAGCTCTGCCAAGGCAATGTTAGACTCTTTATAGAAACCCTTGAACATCATTCAAACTACAAACTATAGCATATAACATATATTCTGTAGGTGACCCCCCCCCGGAATTAGAAGAGATCACTTACATTCATTCACAGCTTATACCTCAACTCACTTTAAGGGTATATATGAGCAATAAACCTCACCATGCCAGTACTTAAAATAAACAAACTTACCTGTTGACAAAGGCTAAGCAAATGCATAGGGAGACCATCCGACTCTGTGCTGTTGGAACCGCTTGTGCTGTGAAACACATGAACAGAGTCGCTATCATGAGCATTGCCAGGGAAGGGGCTTCAGTGAATTAATTCATATGAAGAATCCCTCACACTTCTTCTATTCTGTTCTACTCTTACCAGTCTGTATTTCTTTCTTTTTGACTGCGGGCATTAATAAATAATATGAAAACACAAAATGGTGAGGACGACGATGCGCCAATAGTTCAAACACACATGCTCTCTTGAGAGAGTTATATAAGGAGTGAAACGCTGGGAAAGTACAGACCTGGACTCAATGTCAGACAAGGAGATGTCACTCAGAGTGGCGTCGGAATCGATCTCCCTGCCGATTCTTTGCAGTTTCAAGCGGAGATCCTCCTGCAGAATCTCACGGAGCTCGATCACACACTGGCTGAACTGCAGCGGGGAAGAAGCCAACACTCAGAGGTGGGAGAGGAGCCACTAACCAGAGGCAAGCCTGGACAAGCACACAAAGGGACTGAACAGCACTCCACAGAAGTGTGTATTCAGAAACAGCACTGAGTGTTTGTGTTCATACAAGCAGCCATTCATTTGCCACTTACAGTAAATGATCACTTACAAAGAGTTACAAGGGGGTCTATTTGAATAGAATGGTAAATCTCAGTACCGCATCCCTACGGTTTACAAACCTAGTTGTTAATAAGTGGGTTAATAAATTACCCCTGGAGAGAAACCCCAGCTGTATGTGTTTGTGTGTATACATATATACACACACAAACACACACACAAAAGTTAAGATACAAAATCCAGTTACAAAAGAATGAAACCCCACATATTTTTTTATTGTACTGACAATTTTCATCACACATACCAGCAATTCTACAATGGCCAGCTTTACTGCATAAGAGTGACACGTGTGCTGTGTGTGTGTATATATTTGTGGCAGAGCAAAGCTCTGCCCTTTAAATTGGCAGGGATGGGGTTAACTTCCCCTACCTGCCTGGGTTTATTATGTTCAGGTGGCTGGGGTTGATTAGTTGATTAGGTTGATTTACGATCAATCAGCGCCCAGCCACCTGATATAAAAGGAGGCCTCTGCTTCTCATTTGGAGAGAGGGAGCTGAGGAAGCAGAGGCCTCCTTTTATATCAGGTGGCTGGGCGCTGATTGATCGTTAATCAACCTAATCAACTAATCAACCCCAGCCACCTGAACATAATAAACCCAGGCAGGTAGGGGAAGTTAACCCCATCCCTGCCAATTTAAAGGGCAGAGCTTTGCTCT
>NC_054590.1:285727-310727 GCF_017654505.1 Polyodon spathula
ACTAATGGTTTTATGGCTATGGGGCATAGGGAACAGCAAAGCTGTTGGCTATACTGGACTATAGGTGGTTAAAGAAACAGGCTTTTAACCAGGAGGTCCCAGATTCAAATCCCAGCTCAGCCACTGACTCGCTGTGACTCGCTTAACCTCCTTGTGCTGCGTCTTTCGGGTGAGACGTTGTAAGTGACTCTGCAGCTGATGCATGGTTCACACATCCTAGTCTTGTATCTTGTAAAGCACTTTGTGAGGGTGGTCCGCTATGAAAGGCGCGATATAAAAACAAAGATTATTATTATATGGCACCCAATTATATCAGCACTTGCATCACTTTGTATTTGCACTGAACTGCTTCACACATTGCTGTATCCTGCTCTGTTATAACTTTTTTCTGTAACTTGTACTTGATTTTACTCTTAAAGGTAACCATATTCACATTTTTTGCAATTGCTCTTAATTGAAATTGTTCTTATCTATTTATGGCACTCAAACTTAATTATTTACTGTATTTTTATTGGTTGAATTGGCTCCTGTTTTCTACTGACTTTATATAAAAACATGAATATAAATATATCAGACGCTATTGCAGTAAGGGGTTATTGTTCCTGACCCTCTGTATAGATGCCTTGCCTGGAGAAGCCTAACTGGCAGCTCAGGGAGAGGCATCAGCTCTGTGGTCCCATGAATGCTATCAGCGAAGCCCCAGAGCAGGGTGGTCCCGACAGGCCCTCCTTCTGATAGGGTACAGTCCATGCATGCTACTGGCTGCAGCCTGTATCTGGAGCAGCAGACGCACTAACACAGAGTCATTCCCGTTTCCTCCTCACCAGTTTAGTAGGGTTTCCTTTACTAATCTCTCGAGGCAGTGTAGGCATGGAACAACACTGTCAGTGTAGCCAGTCTAAAAATATCTATTTGAGTAGTAATTTGAGAATTTGTAAATGTACTACCAAAAAAGGAAGAGGGCTGCACTCCAGTGCTGTAATTAATGAGATGTTTCAGAGCCTTTTATAAACGACGTTGAACCAGACAGTGGTAAGGACAGGGGAATGAAAGAGTAGTGAGGGCGTGAACTGGATCAATCGACTAGATCAAATGCTAGTGTGGATAAGGTACTGTGGCGAACCCCGTGTGCTACTGTACCACTATTTTTGCACAGTTTTGTCTCCATGGTTTTACTGTGCTTTTCCCATAGTCATTTTTATACATGTTCTGTTTTACAGTTTCTGCTATTCCTAGTAAACCCACAGGGAATAAATACAATGGCAGCAAGCAAGAGGGAGTGAAAAGGCACATCATTACACAGCAATTACTAAGATTGGTTGGTCTGGAATAAAGGACAGCTTTACCCTTATCTGCCCATTGCACGATCAGTCCTTTTGCTTTACTTCCATGAAATGAACTCCAGTCTGGAGTGTGATCCACCCCAGGGTCACTGTGCTGTTTGCTGTGAAGCAGGGAGACAGCCGGCATCCTACGAGAGCAGCGATTGTGTGTGCCAGGCTGTTCCCATGGAAACCAAGGCTGGAAAAGGGCCGTGGGGCAATCTTTGGAAGTTCTTTAAAAAATTCGTCTCTGCTAAAGAAAATCTTTAATATTTATGGGGCTAGAAAAAGGAGGAGCGGTTTTAAGATACGCTTGCCAACTAGAGGAATAGATTTTTTTTTTTTTTTTCCTGGAGGGCAATATTTACTAGATGCAGTGCTAAATTTAAAACCATCATTTGTTTTCTATATTAAGAAAATGCTAATGCTGCATATCTTCAGTTATAACTCGGGGAGTTCATTCACTACATGCACTTTGTTTTTTAGTCCTGTAACATTAGAAGTTTAACAGAGGGGGAAAAAAAAGCAGTGTTAGGGGTTTTGGGCCTATACGGTAGCATTGCAACAGCTTTAGTTACAGTATTTCAGTATGGAGATTACAGTGCCTGACATCATTGCATCCCCTTGTAAATTTAAGAGCGGGTGTTCCCATTGGCAACAGGTGTTCCCATGGCAACAGATGCAGAAAGAAGGCATGTGTTTCAACATCTGAAGAGTATCTACGGCCTTATTCATTCCCAAGTCATCCTGCATCTCTGAGCAGACGATCAAAAGTAACCTGCTTTAACGAGCTGTTTCATTGTGAGATCTGCCTATGCGCCCTTACAGGTTGTGAGAGGCTGCACTTGCAACATTGCTGGAAAAATAAATGTGTGTTGTTGTTGATCCACTTTTGTCATGTATTTGAACTTCTGAAGTTGCATTAACTAAGACTGTAATTCCCAGGTCATTTTAAATAAGATGGCATTTATAATGATTTACTTTCGAGTTACTTGTTCCCAATAATGATACTATCAATCTTTGTCCAATGACTGATTTGCACAATTCTCAGAAGTAACATAGCTGCAATACGCCTTGCCAAAACACGGAGACAGTTTATGGAAATGTAATTGTTTATATTATGACTGGAATTTCTAGAGACAAGCCGGTAAAAGTACTGTATCTATCCACTCCCCCAAAACCCCCCACTGATGACAGTGTTAGTTTTCAGCCACTGCTTGTGCTTCATGCTGAAGATAGTTCTAAAACGAAACTTCCATTAGATAGACGGTAGAGTAAGACTAAAGTGTTGACGAGAAGTCTTGCCTTTTGTGCTCCAATGAAAAACACTTGAGATGAGAAAGTTACAAAAGGTTTTTACTATCAAATATACAGTGGCCACTGTTTCTGTGGTTGGGACTGTAAATGCCCCAGTGCACACCTCGTGAGGTGGTAGATTTGTGATCCACTGGAAATGTTTAGGCTTAGGAAAACAAAACTCCTTTCACAAACTGGCACCTGTCGACACAGAGCTCCAAGCTTGAGCTACAGTACAAAACCCTCCAAAGATTAAAGACAAGCCTGAGGTTTCCTCCTACTGTGTATTCTTCCATTCTTCTGATCCATGACTGACCTCTTTGACGGATTTCCTGGCGCTCCAAGCCCAAATATTTGCATGACCCTAAATTTGTTTGTAATTTGTAACTCTTCTTTGCATATTTACTGAACACTGTGTACCCCCCTGTACTTGAAGAAATGAAGCAGTACATCAATTTTTATTACTCTGTTTATTTGCATTTGGAAGGCAATGCATTCATTCTGTGGTGGAGTGTGTACTATATCTGAAACAAAAACACATTGGAAAAAACGCCAAGTTATCAAACATGCCCAGCCATTTAAAGTAGAGCGATCAAAAACATAAGCCAAGCTAGTAGAAACAATTGGGGATTGGGGTAACCTTGGCCCCATTAATCGGTTTGGCTTGTGTTTTTGATAGCGCTACTTTAAATGTTTGATAACTTGGTGTTTTTTCACATTTCCAGTGTGTTTTTGTTTCAGATATCATCTTTTTTTCACTTAATGGATAATAACACACACACAATACAGGAATAGCAAACTTCTTCATCCTATATTGAGGCAATGTATTGCTGTTTGGATAGGGTAAATGCAAATAGTAGCCTAGTCTGTTGAAAGGATTAAGATGTGAATCTGTGTAGTGTAGAGGTTATGTAGTTGGAGTGAAAGTATGTTTATATATATATATATATATATATATATATATATATATATATATACATTAATATTATTTGTGCAGAAGTATGTATGTTTGTTTTTGTATGTATGTTTGTTTTTGAGTTTGCAATAGAACCCAAGAAATGCTTTCAATGCAGACGCCCTAGCGTTCACTCCACAAAATGTGTCCTTCCATTTTCCAACATTTGCAAGTATTATAGCAGCAAAGTTGGACTTTATAACAAGTAAAAACAAGATTTTGTAAGTAATGATTATGTATTATCCCAATTTTTATTGAAAGCTTTCATCTGACTTTGCAAACTGTCTTGCAACAAAGCAATTGTCTGGGATGTTACAATATATTTTTAATTTGAAAGTAAAAATATATGAAAGCATGACGACCTTTATGTACAAAAATCTTCACTAACATACAATTGAACAAGACCTGTTGAGTATTTATTTTCGTTTCATACAATATTGGCAGTGTTTATATCTGAAAAATAAATAAATGTCAAGCTAGATAAAGAAATAAATAAATGTCTTTTTATTGATTTATCTTCATTTATTTCAATATTAATCAATGTATTTATTTATTTATGTTTTACTTTTACCAAATATATATGCTAACCTTCAACATAGATAATTCTCAGAAATTAACGTTCCTTTTTGTCCAGCAGGGACCACAAATAGCGTTACTCTCATCAACCAGTATCGAGAGGAAGCCATACTTTCTTTCATCAATAGGGACCACATTGAGCGTTACACTGACAGGAAACCAACATTTTTAAGGAGATGACTCAAAAAGAAATCTCCAAAATTTAAAAAATAAGCCCCGGTAATTCTCAGCTGGCTCACTTCATCTTTGATGACAGTAACACGCTTGCAAATTGAAGGATATAGTTTCAAGATCCTTGCATGCTAGACCTTTTTTATGTTATATAAAGTAATATATTTTTGGCAGGAAAATGTTCCATTTATAAATAAATCATTTAATATAAATTATATAGATGTCACAGTAAGTGTGTTCCCTAGTATGTTTCCATATTGTCAAAACTAGTTAATTGTCATTAAACTCGGATGCCGTGTACTATACATATGCGTGGGTCTGGGGTCTGCAAAACTCAAAACACAGGAGCACATTTTTACCTTACATTGGCAGCTTATTTCTCTTATTGTGTGACAGGTTTTGACTTTTTTTTTCAACATTTCACCTAAGAGTGTGGGAACTACAAAGTACATTTTCTTTTGCTGCAACAATACCCCGAAAACATTGTCCTTGCTCAATAGAGTCTGTGGCCTTTCTCTACCATTCCTCTCAATTACAGTATATGAAAAGCATACAGTATGGCTACTAGGGGTACACTAGGTTGGAGTGCAAACTCATGATTACTGTATCCATGTAGCCTGGTGGAAGTCTTTCCTTCTACAGGAAGAGGGTACTTTTATAAAGCTCCATTTAATAGTTTATATAGTCCATGCACTGTGCAGTACAATGTGATCTTCTTTGATGAAAACGTAGGTGCTAGCAAGCCTGGAGCACACTGACGGTATAGAATATATCATGGGGCACTTTGTTTCTGTAGTTGCAAAGGTTTTTAAAGCCCAGTTGTCAGTCCAGTACCTTTCGCAAACTGCAGCCAGTTTTAGTGATTAATGTACTGATTTGCATTAACAGGAACATGCCTAGATGCTGGACAGTTCTGTAAATCATACCTATATAAACAACTAAATAATGCTGACAGTTCTACAGAAGGATGTATGGCCTACTTTGTGATATTATTATTATTATTATTATTATTATTATTATTATTATTATTATATTTTATTTACAAAACCCTTCACAGCATCTCCAGGTCTGCAGTGCTTTCTTTTTTTCTTAACATGCTCTTCTGTTCCATTGAAGACGAGATAGCAGTGCTGACGAGGTTCACGATGAAATGGCTGACAGGTATCGGTTCACGTGGTTTTGTGTTTGTGGTGTCGGTCTGGGGCTCGTTCCTGTGTGTCTTTGTATTTCTCTCCAGTGTCACTCGCATTCCCTCTCCAGGATCTCCGCTCCTTCTCTCTCTGTAGCGTTGTGGTTTTACAGCAATGGTCTCATTTTTCTACATGTCTTATTCTATGTATATGTTCATGTCCAGGATCCTTTCTTTCCATAGCTCCCTCCCTGGCTGTTTTGACTGAAGTCATTTATCTCATAAGCAATAACCCCCCCCCCCCTATTCATAACACCCCCCCCCCCCCCCCCCCCCAAAAAAGTCATGGTTATTGCTGTCAGCCGCGTACAGAGTTTGAACGGGTAATTAAGGGGTTAGCAAAAACATCTCGTGTCCTAGTGATTTTTGGAATGTCGTAATTTTACAACGTTTTACAACTCAAGGTTACAAATAAGGTCTTGATTTTTTGATCCTGTATATTTCATACAGTGACCTTTTTGTAAACAGTATTGGTTCTCTTTCAAACCTATTTCAAATGAATTGCCTGCTGAACTGGGAACAGTAATATCTTTGGCATGTAAAAAACACTTGTACAGTAGGAACTGGAACCCTGGCCGGATAGTGGACCTGCTTTTAACCCTCATTCTCAATTGCTTGTAAGATTAAATGAACATCAAGTGGCACCAGAAGGCTTGTCAGGTCATTTTTGAAACTTTCTAGTGACCTGGAAAAAAAATAAATAAAAAGCACTACACTGGATGAAAAAGCCCACCGAATCAACCCCTAATCTAGCCTTGCGTACAGCATTCTTTATAGTCACGCAATGCTGGTGATTGTGCAAGAAAGTGTGCATCTGTGTTTCACTGTCCTCATGTTAGTGTGCTGTTCCATCTTGCAGCATTTCAGATGGCTGTGGGTTCAGATGTGTTCTTAGAAACTGACAGATCTTTCCCATGTCATTGTCATCGTCTTAGTCCTCACCCAGCAAGGGAAGAAATAATATCACCCTACAGCTGTATAATGGGGAACTTTGACCAACTTGAATAACCATTGTCATTACTGAGGGCATAATGTCTGTTTTTTTTTACTTATTTTGTTTTTAAATGACAACCACTTATTCATTCACCTTTTCTTTTGTCCTTAATTCTACATTATATAAGCCTCTCTCTCTCTCTCTCTCTCTCTCTCTCTCTCTCTCTCTCTCTCTCTCTCTCTCTCTCTCTCTCTCTCTCTCTCTCTCTCTCTCTCTCTCTATATATATATATATATATATATATATATATATATATATATATATATATATATATATATATATATATATATGTAATTAATTTAATTTTATTTGTTGCAGGGGAAGACAATAATGGTCTACCAAGTTCCGCCACAGTCTCTCACCTGCCCGGCATTCCCGAGGTAAACTAGATGCAGTGATCACGGCAAGGCGGTAGAGGGATGCTAAGTTAAGTCTATCATAGCCTAATGCAAACACTATGCAATTTACCATTTCACATCCTTCCTGCAGTTTCAGAAATGTCATTGTCTTAATCCTCTGGGAATGTTCCTTCAGCGCTACAGCTTTATTCTCAGCGGATATGAGGGGCGTGTGCTATTCTCATTCAATGAGATATTGCCAAATAGACCTAAAATGAAAATGTAGACCTTATTAAACAACTCGAATAAGAGATCTAGTCTTCCCTAGATCGCCCTGCACCCCCGTTCAGCTTGTGAGATGCAGCTTGAGTGATACTGTAGATTCGCTATTACTGTCGTAACCAAGATTCAGCAGTACATAAATTGTGCTACTGTGTGTTTCGTGTTCCTGCCTTTCTCTAGAATAAGACACAAAAAACCATCCCTAAAGCAGCCCTTAACATTTTGTCAATAGTGATACTAACAGGCTGGTGTGCTGAGATCAGTTCTATAGCGTGAGGCAGAGAGGTAAAGAGATGGGGCACAACAGGAAGAGTGAAGGGTGTCTGTTCTAGTTTCACTTCCTGCTGGAGGCTACAGTGACAGCACAAGAAAACTGGCAGAGTCATCCCTCCCAACACCAGCTGAAGCTTTTTTATTTTTAGGAAAGAGCAGGCAACACAGTTTGTAGAAACAGGAAAACGGGAGGTGGGGTCACGGGGGAGGTTTTTGCAAGGGGCAGTGCCATAGGTGAAAGGTTAATGCTGTGAGGGTGGTTTCTAATCTCTGAACTGTGCTGGTCACACTGCCCTCAGAAATGCTTCATACTGTATCATCACGATCAACATCTAGCAACGTGCAGGGCACGGCAAACCCTAGCCTAGTGGTAGCTGATGTCCCTCGCCAGGTTTTGTTACACAGCCAAAAACAAAAAACTTGTATTTGTTTTAGAGTCTCTCCCATCTTTATCTAACAGCACAGACGTGCAAAGATGTGTTTGATCTGTCTTGCAGCATGTATATCTGATATTTTTACCCTGCACTGTGAGAAGCTATTCAGGTTGAATCTCAGTTTAAAGACAAAGCACTATCACACAATTGTATAAACTCACTGATAGCAGGTACAAATGAAGGCTCCAGAATGTAAAGTTTGTGCCGTACATAATGTGTCCTTGTGCCAGTCTCTCTCTCTCTCTCTCTTTTTTTTTTTTCATTTCTGCAAGGTATTGCAGATGGAATGTATACGTTAACGCAAGCTAATTGCGTTGGATTCCAACTATGATCCTGCCAATAGCATGTCAACGTTTTAAATGCGCCACACTGTTTTATTTTGATATTTGCATTCTTGCAATTCTTATGCCTCAGCCACTGGGGCCTCAATGCCTCTTCCTGACCCTGGTTTAGTCATTCTGTTCAAGCCTGCAGACCAGGAGACTTTCAGAAACCCGAGCTGACTATAACTGTGTCCATTATCTGCAATATATATATATAAAACTTTTATAATTTAATTTTTTTAATGCAAAACTGGTCAGACTAAGTGGAGCTGCAAAGTGTCTGGAGCTGAAAGGGGGCTGTGGAGATTACCCATCGGAAACCTCTGAACCCACCACATCCCCGTTACATGCTGTAACGCTCCCTTTCTTCCGCTCTCAGGTTATAAGATCACGGCTCTCGTTTGCCCCATACAGTACACGCCCCCTTTGTCATGCACACAGCACCATCGACCACAGGGTTTATGAATCACTGACCACTGATCCAGCCCTGACTGTTTAGCCTAATCTGCACAATATGAGATTCACAGGCCTACCATGCATGGAGGCATCCTTACCCAACTGCTGTGCAATCGCTCAGTTCAGTTGATGGTTAGTCATCTCCTTTTAAGGACGCGTGTACAGGACAAGGATCCCTGTTGCATTCCAGTTACTGAATGGAACAGTAAAACTAATATAATACAGATAATTCACATTTCTATTGCGGCTTTCATCTCAAGGAGCTCAAAGCGCTTCACACACACACACAAACAAAAAATTCCGATTGGTTTTGGCATAAATGTTGCAGGAGTATCTGTCTTGATGTAAAGATACTGTATTACAGATCGCACTACATTTAAGGTGATATTTTAGTCCTTTAATTGGCATTATCTCTAATTGATTGTTTCAGCTGAGCTCTCTGTGAATCTTGGCATTGCTCATGCACTGATGATACAGTCCACTCGGCAAACAGAAGGAATTGCTGATCTGACAGGCACAGAACCATTCATCAATTAGACAGGCCATTGTGTTTCTCTTGGCCAATCGGAGTGACCGATTTGCTATATCTTTCCTCCCCCTTCTAGAAAACAATCATGGTGTCTGCTTCCGGCACAAACCATTTATTAGAAGGGGGGGGGGGGGTGACAGTAAAAGCCTTGTGGAATGTATTTGAAATAGTTACTAAAACTAAATATGTACAGCAATTGCTGTTTTTCTAACTTTAGTAAATTGATCATATTAACCCTGATGAGGGAGGGTTTGGGTCTGTTTTAATCTCAGTACCGCCACCCCTAAACTGCTGGTTGTTTCACAGATCTGGAGGAAGAGGGCGCTGTTCCTGAAATCCCGCTGCAGGGTACTGTATGGTAAATGTGGGCGAGCTGGGCAGTGGCAGGGCTGCCTGGACTGTTCTGCCTGCCATGGTTTACAGCTATTGAACTGCTCTCCGGCAGCAGTGTACCCTCTGTCTGGAACGCAGCTACTCCAGCCCACAAGATCTGCTCCAGTCCAGGATTTTGTTCCAGTCAAGTCCTTAATTTGTTGATTTATCCTTGGCCAGAACCTGGTTGGGAAGAAAATCTGGACTGGAATTTGGGGCCACGGAGCTAGGGCTTCTAAAACATGCCAATACCTCTAAATTAAGGTGCTTTGATTTTTAGTGGCCAAAAATTTGTCCCATTTGCTTTAGAACTCAGTTTTCGTAATATTTCGTGCAGTTTAATATTCTGTTGTGTGTATGTGTGTGTACAATTGTGTGCTTGCTGTACAGTAGATCATTATTTGCCATGCTTCTAAAAACAAAACAAAAGAAAGGTTGTAGGAGAGTATACTAGTGGTACACAAGCTAACAGGCACCACCTCATTTCCTTGCAGTCAGCCTTGGATAGTCTTTTCAGACATTTCACAGCAAATACTGAACCAGGCAGAAACAACAGCACAGATCTCATGTGATAAGTTGATAAGCAGGGAAGAGATTAAGTATTCCCTATTCCCCACTAAACATAGAGTACACATGACCTCTGAAGAAGAGTTGCACTGGGCTGCACTGGGCTGTGTTTGGCTGTGTTTGGCTGTGTTTGGCCCAGTCTCTATCAGACAGGCGCTATTGGAGGGTACACTGTGTGTGGAAGGCGCAGTGCAATGGTGAGTGCGCTGCTCAATACTCTGCTGCATAACCACCAGCCTTTAGGTGCTCGCTGCCTGGGTTTGAGTTTAGTCTCATGTCTTGACATTGCTGTGAATCCTTACTAAACCAGCATTGGGAGGGGGCTTGCAAGGAGTTGTTTTAATGTCACAGCCTGGTCAGTAACTGGTGGATTCTCTCTCTCTCTCTCTCACGTTTACACTGGGGGTTGTTCAGATGCTTCTTTCTGTGTTTCACATGCCTCTTTTTGAACAGTGACTGGCAGCACAGCTGTGTCAGTGCAGGACTGCTGTGTCTGAAAATATCTCTGCTGTAATGTAACCCTGCATGGGCTGCCACCACACCAGAGAGCTCTGTTCCTCCCTGCAGCAGTACCCCCCACCCTGTCCTCTAAATCTGTGCATACAATTACAATAAACAGCAGACACAAATCAAGGTCTTCTGTGAACAGTGTAGTCTGCAAGGCTGCTGAAGCCAGGCTTGGTTTCTCCCGCCCTGCTGCAGAGCTATTAAAAGCAAGCTGCCGTCAGTTTGGGTGAGCACTGCTGCAGGAGGCAGGGTGGATAGGGGTGGGGGAGTGTCAGGACGCTCTGGCAGCTGATTCCTGTGCGTTCACTTGCAGTACCGAGGGAAGTGTTTTTGTGCCAGTGCACAAGGATCACACGACGACAAGCTTGTAAAAAAAAAAAAAAAAAAAAAAAAAAGAAATACCAGCTGACAAGCCTCCCTACCCCCCATGCTGCTGGATGTACAAACCCTGCTTCCAGAGTCATCAATACTACAAGTATATTTTTCAACAGGGGTGTTTTGAACAATTCTGGCCCTCCTTGGTGTTAGTTGTTGGAAATCACCCAGCAAGGGCAGACTGCTGTCCCTCAATGTCCGTGTGCTGTCGTGTTATAACTGGGCTCTGCTGAATGAATAAATAGCAGGAGAAGGTGTTAGGGGTGTTTAGAAGTAGAACGGGTCCATCCACAACTTCGCAAATGAACTAACATCCTGCTCGCCTGCCCTCAGCTGAGATAACTTCACCTTTAACACTTTGTTAACCTTTCTACTCGCAGCCTGGCAGTCGCATGCTGCACTTTCTGCTGTGATATTAAAAGGGGGAGTCGAGTCCCTATTGGTCATTGAGAAACTCACTGTGGTTTCAGAGGTGGAGCCTCTATAAGATGGAACACACCCACTCCCCCTCCCCCTCTCAGTGCCTCTCTAATACAGGGGAGGACACATTCTCCTTTGTCTAAAAGCTCATTGTATGATCCTTGAGTGACCTTGCACACTTTGCTCTGACAATCCCATGGAGATGAATGACTGCTTGTCCAGTAAGCGCTGTTTCCAAGGAAAGCTCACTGTCCTGGTCTCCATGGGAGCTGTGTGCTTCTATGCAGGAGAGCAGGTTTGGATGTAACTATCCAGGGTTAGAGCATGCCTGCTTGTAAACAGACGGCTCATGTTACTTTGCAGGGCTAAAGGAATTCAGACCGAGAATCAGGGCACAGTACCTCCCGTCTCCACTCCCCTCCTCCCTTTTGTAAAAGTGACGGCACATCTAAGACTAGTAACGTCTGTTCAGCTAAGGAAAACTGTGTTGGCTGCCATGTGATGTTGCACAGCTGCAGAGTAAAAGAAATGCCAGTGCAATCAGGCTGTATGCCAGAGCTTGCATGCCTTTACTGGATGCTGAGTGCAGTGCAGACCTGGGGTTAGCTACAGTATGAATTGTGCAACTCCTTATTCATTGCAATTTACAATGGAATTGTAGTCGAACCTGGGCACACCTGTGGAATTGGAATTAGAATTGACCACATGTCTGGTACAGCAGAGTTTTCCAATTGCCAGCCATAGTGCATTGATTTGTATGTGTGAATTACAGAGCAGGGCTGCAGGATCAGGTAAGAAAGCATCCTGCATTCTGCTATGAAGCGAAGCACATGCCCTGAAGTTCCAGCTGTGAAAGTGTGCTCTCTGGTCTGTTTCTACTAGACCTCTGTAATTAGGTTTGAATCCCTGAGTCAGTACCAGGTTAACCTATGCAAGTTTTTTGGGTTTTTTTGCAGATAGAGAAACAGCCTCAGAGCAAAGATTCAATTTTCTTCAGGGATGGAGTCCGGAGGATTGACTTTGTCCTCTCGTATGTTGACGACCCCACGAAGGACGGAGAGAAGAAAGCAGTAAAGCCCCTTGTATACCTTTCATGGGGGGGGGGGGGTTATTAGTAGGGAGCAGTTGTGAGCTATTTTGTGTATTCATGTGTTTCATTAATTGTGCAGTATTTCTCTCGAATCATTCTGAGGCATTGAGATGATTCTTGTAGTTCTGTGGTTTTAAAGGGATGGGGGGAGAAGGGAAGTTGGCTGTGCCTTTGCATTTTTGGCCAGCTGCTAAATTAATGTCCAAATATCTCTTCCTGGCAGATTGCTGCAGTAAAAATTGTCCATGCAATACTGACTAATAGTCTTTCGTGAAGTACAGTCTGTTTTAAGTAACAGTGGTCTTGTATATACAGATTTTAAAGCAGTTTTCTGTTTAGCTGTGGGGGGGGGGGGGGGGGGGGGGGGGGTTACAATTGCAGAACTGTACTATACTGCCACTTTGATCAGTAAAGAATGTGTTGTTTATGGGGATGTGATTCGAGATCTGAAACTAGAGTAACTTCCTACATTTAACACACACAAAACCCTAAGGCATACTAGTATTGTCATGTAATCGCTATTTGTTTAAGGTGATGTAATGATGGTCACTTTAATGATTCATCTGAACTGGTAACTTGCAGTCTTTCAGCGGTTGTGTTTTCTAATCCTGCAGATAAATGAAAGTCTAAGCTGGGTTTAAGGGGAGTTTATCGGGGGTGGAATGCCTACAAGTGGGCCGCTGAGCCTGGAGGATTGTGATGCCGTCTCAGCTGACTGTGTAAAATGATTTCAGTGAACTGTAGTTTGTCCACATGATATCAGAAAAAAAAAAAAAAGTGTGAATGATCAAACAGTGAAATAACGAGGACTTGCTTGCTAATGTGACCACTGACGGGAGCAGTTTCACTCATCTTTGTAAACTGATCACGCCGGACTCCAGTGGCAGATTCTGCACTGTTCACGTTTCAAAAGTGGCCACTGCCCTTCCCTTTGCACCACTGTGCTACCCTGCTCAGCAGCAGTTGTGAATGCTGTAGTCCAGACATGCGATTTGAATGACACTTCCCCTAGCGCCACTCCAGTACTACACAGTGTCACTAGAGTGTGAAGGGAAACCCTGGCTAGACTGAAACACTGTCAAGCAACAGAACACAGGCTGTGCACATCTACGGTATTGCGTATTAAACAACACACTGCTCAAACTGAGTGAGTAAGCAAGTAAAGGGAGTTGACAGATTGTGGGACAAGAAAAGAAACTGCAGATCACAAGAATCCGGTCCAGGGGAAGTCCCAGGGTGTGGAAGGGCTGCGAGTGGGCAGATTAGTCTCAAGCCTCATTAGTCTACAGTACAACATGATTTAAACACACTGGAATTGATTGTGGATGATGTCCTTACAGGCAGCAGGGTTTGAGGGTCCGTGAAAAGGCTTGGTGGTTAAATCGGAGTGGTTCAAACCAGTATTTGAACCAAAACATTATTGACTTTACAGAGATGGACTCTGGAGTTCCTGCTGTAAAACATGTATAAAACATGTATGTTCATCTCTTCTCTTCTTTTTTTTTTTTTTTTTTTTTTTTTTTGCTTCTAGGAAAGGAGAAAGGAATTTGAAATTAATTTGCAGAAGGCCGGTCTGGAACTGGAGACAGAGGGTAAAAGTGTAAGTGTAGCCAGCTTTGTAAAACTGCAAGTGATGAGGCTTTCTAGAGGTTCCAGTTGAACAGATTGCTGGACAGTGAATCACATTTTACACTGATGAATCCATGTCATGTCTTATCATTTTTCAGTATGCTGGAAAGGTACTGTACATGTGGCTTCATTACAGTGTTGACCTTATAAAAGTACTATTCACTTACCATAGCTAACCTTATGCTTTATTGTACTGATCTGTGCTTTTCCTTGCTTTGCCATGATTGACCGTGCTGTCTGGAAACACAACTGTGTCTGTAACATATCTGTAAATGGGTGTGTCAGAAGACAGACCTTGCTGGCATAAAACCAGGTTTGAATGGATGGGTTCAGCAGTGATGAGCCAGGGATGGAAATAAGGCTCCCATTGCATAGTGGTTTGATCCATTCCTTGTTTTACTATTAGTCTAATCAGACACACCTGAGCTTGTGAATTAAGCACATAGTAAAACCTGGGAGGGTAAAACTGCTATGCAATCAGAGCCCTATTTCCATCTCTGGTGACCCTGTGTCTCCCCATATCTCCCCTCCCAGGAGTCGGACGACGGGAAGACCTACTTCCTGAAGATCCACTCTCCGTGGGATGTGCTGGCCACATACGCGGAGGTCCTGAAGATCAAAGTGCCCTTCAAAGAGAGTGACATCCCCAGCGACAACGAGTCGCCCCTGAGCTGGCTGTTCAAGCCTTTCAAACTCCCAGACGAGGTGATGTACCCCGAGCCAGACTACTTCACCTCGCCCTTCGAGAAGAACAAGTCGGGCTTCTTCCTGATCGAGGACAAGGACGCCATCTTCCCCCCCTCCACCCGCAACAGGATTGTGAGTACAGCAGGCTCGGCTTTTGGTCCTGTGTCATGATACACGACCTGTACGGTGTGATCCATCGTACACATCATTGAACTAAATGTGACACCCCTTGTCCTAAACTAGGTCATTATCTTATAAAACCACTCAACCACCTTTTTTCTATTTTTTAGATTGCTGATCTCTTGTCCTTCCTCTCTCTGTCTGTTCCCTAGGTGTACTACATTCTGTCACGGTGCCCCTACGCGACAGAGGAGGGAAAGAGAAAGCTGGGAATCAAGCGGCTTCTGAACAACGGATCCTACACGGCAGCCTTCCCGCTTCACGATGTACGGATCCCACCTTCCAGACCGCGAAATCTTTAAAGCATGCCAAACTTTCAGGAGCCATGAATGAAGATGATTCATTTCACCTGGCCAGATTTATCAATGTCAATTTGAATCTGAATGTCAATTTAAACTGAATGAATGTAACAAGCAGCGTGGGAGATTTGCTTCGGGGTTCAGAAGTTTGCCTATGTTGTTTGATAGCAGTTTTGTTTTGCGCTAAGTTGTATTTAGGTATAAAGGTCTTAATAAATCTGGGCCCTTGTATTAAGCACACAGTGATTTTAGGTCATGCAAATTCCTGCATATTTTCTACTGCCTGCTCTCTAGAGAGTGTTTAATGGAACCTGTGTATACCAAAAGCTTTTGTTTTGTTTTGTTTCTTCTTTTTGATTTTCAAAGTGCCGGTACTGGAAGAAAGCAAGGGACCAGAACTGTGAGAATGAGAGGTTCACCCTGTACAGGTCATGGGCCAGGTTCATGTCCTTTTACAAGGAGCAGCCCCTGAATCTCATCAGGTGAGGAGCGGAGGGGCTGGGAGGCAGTGTGGTCTAGTGGTTAGAGCTGGGGGGCTGGGAGGCAGTGTGGTCGTGGTTAGAGCTGGGGGGCTGGGAGGCAGTGTGGTCTAGTGGTTAGAGCTGAGGGACTGGGAGGCAGTGTGGTCTAGTGGTTAGAGCTGAGGGGCTGGGAGGCAGTGTGGTCTAGTGGTTAGAGCGGGGGGGCTGGGAGGCAGTGTGGTCTAGTGGTTAGAGCTGGGGGGCTGGGAGGCAGTGTGGTCTAGTGGTTAGAGCGGAGGGGCTGGGAGGCAGTGTGGTCTAGTGGTTAGAGCGGAGGGGCTGGGAGGCAGTGTGGTCTAGTGGTTAGAGCTGGGGGGCTGGGAGGCAGTGTGGTCTAGTGGTTAGAGCTGAGAGTTTGGGAGGCAGTGTTCTCTCATGGTTAGAGCTGAGGAACTTTGTATTTAAGATGTCTCTCTGTTCTCTTTGCTTGGGACAGGAAGTACTATGGAGAGAAGATTGGGATCTACTTTGCCTGGCTGGGTTTCTACACAGAAATGCTTTTCTATGCGGCGGTCATTGGTTTAATCTGTTTCTGCTATGGTGCTTCCACCTACAGTGATAATGTCTGGAGGTGGGTATCTTCTCCCACTGTTTGCTCTTTCTAGTCTCTGTGCTGTTTGCAGTGCTTGAAAAAGAGTGAAGGGTTAACTTTGTGACTTCACCAGTGCATTCTACAACTCTCTCCCTCTCTCTCTCTCTCAGCCAGGAAATCTGCAGTGTGGATATTGGAGGCGAGATTGTTATGTGCCCTCTGTGTGACCGGAAGTGTGGTTATTGGAAACTGAACACAACCTGCGAATCCTCCTTTGTGAGTACAGAAAACGGTCCTGACATTAACGATGATTGAATAAAACACCAGAGCCCTTGGTATAGAGCGATAGTTTGACGGGGCGTGTGATCATATAATCCCCTTGCATCTCTACAATCTGGCCTTGTTATTATGTTTGTTATTGTTATTATAATCCTTTTTGTTATTTATAATCTTTTAGCAATCGCATCTGTTTGACAACGTTGGCACGTTATTCTTTGCCATTTTCATGGGTATATGGGGTGAGTTGTATAATCAGTACATGCATGTTTTTAATTATTATTATATGGTGTGTTCACCCTGCGATCGGAGCCCCTAACCTGTGCCTCCGGTGCCCCTCCTCAGTGACCATGTTCCTGGAGTTCTGGAAGCGCCGGCAGGCCCGGCTGGAGTACGAGTGGGACCTGGTGGACTTCGAGGAGGAGCAGCAGCAGCTCCAGCTCCGGCCCGAGTACGAGACCAAGTGCACCAGGCGCAGGATGAACCCGGTCACCCAGGTACAGAGGGGAGGGGGCGGGGCATGAACCACATCACCCAGGTACAGAGGGGAGGAGGGGACTGGGCATGAACCACATCACCCAGGTACAGGGGGGAGGAGGGGACTGGGCATGAACCACATCACCCAGGTACAGGGGGGAGGAGGGGGCTGGGCATGAACCACATCACCCAGGTACAGGGGGGAGGAGGGGACTGGGCATGAACCACATCACCCAGGTACAGGGGGGAGGAGGGGACTGGGCATGAACCACATCACCCAGGTACAGGGGGGAGGAGGGGGCTGGGCATGAACCACATCACCCAAGTACAGGGGGGGGGAGGGGCTGGGCATGAACCACATCGCCCAGGAACAGGGGGGAGGAGGGGGCTGAGCATGAACCCTGTCACACAGGTACAAGGGGGAGTGGTGACCCTCACCTGCGGAGAGTTCTGTTCGAATAGTCGGTCCATGCAGCTCTAGTGAGATGCTAAGGCTTTGAGATACTGGCATCAGTCTCACTGCGCAGTTGTATTTTATGATCCTCTAGGTCAAGGGTTATCATACAAGAAAACGTAACAAAGTTTTACAAAGCTGCTGCCATCACACTCTTAAAGCCCCTCGCATACAATGTTATGTCTTGACATAACATTGTATATACTGTCAAAGTTTCCTCTATAAAGGATTATTGCCTTCACATTTAGTACAGTGCTCTGTTCCATTACTAGTGTTGTGCAGTGCTGTATATATTAACCTTTTCACTGCCCACCACTTCAAACTGTGCCAGTATCAATGACATAGACCCCCTCGGTTGTATTCTATGACTCTCTCAATAAGTTCCATTACAGGTGTGGTCCAGGTCATATCATTTAATTCAAGTAACACACATTTTATTTCAAAATTACAAACCATTCAGTTACAGATATATGCAGCATCTTGAACTCGATAATTGTGTGTGAAAACTGCCATTGCTGGCTACGCTAATAAACTCATATATCTGACGCTATCTGGCAATTCAATGACCACTGCAGTACCGTCAGTCCCTGCTGGCTTGAGTTATTGCCTAGAACTGTGACGATGGATATATCATTGTGTTACCTCCCCTTTAGGAGGAGGAGAATGTTCTGAATAGAGGCAGACTTGATATCTGTGGGAAAATGGTGATCTGTTGGGCCACAGTGATCCTTTGGGTAAGACTGGGGAGTCTGGATCGCCTGGACCGTTACAGTGTGACTAACCCAACCTTCCTTGTTCTGTGTGTATTAATGTGTGTGGCTTCCAAGGGAAACCAAGCTGTGTGGGAGAACAGCAGATCAGAGTCCTGCTGCAGAATTCCAGAAGCAACGCTCGAGAATACATTACTAAAGAAACCCTAGCAGGCTTGGACATAAGACTCCTATTGCATAGCTGTGTCTCACATTCCAAGTTTTCCTACAAGCTTGGTTAGCTGCAGTGTATAGGTAAAAAGCTCAGGTGCGTTTAGTTAAACTATTTGTGAAACCTGGAAAGGATCAAACTGCTATGCAATGGGAGTCATATTTCCTATCCTCCTGATCATAATACTGTAGAGCAGCCCTGTAGCTCCTGCTGGTCCCTCAACGTCGCTGTTAACTGGAGATTGTTCAAATGCATCCTTCTGTAGAAAAGGGGCCACACTTAGAGAAATGTTCAGCTGGGCGTTGTTTCTGTTGCCGATTTCAATGTTTTTAATGCTGGTGTTATTTAATAAAACAGTGTTTCCCCAGTCTAATGAATGGGATGTTTCTTCTCACAGCTTTGGAGCCCACTCTGTTTGTTCTCACTTAACTCTTGCTCTGCTTGCTCATGCAGGAATTGGAGCCCTTCCTGCCTTTAACAAGCAAGTGTGCGCGTTTCTGTTTGTCTGGAGCCACCGTCGTGTTTTGGGTGAGCATCTTCATTCTGATCGTCCTGAAGCTGCAGAGCTGTGGTTCTGGGGCTCACCCTGGGGAACTGGCCAATCAACAGGGTCTGAAAAACAGAACCAGCAGTTTAGAGGGAAACGGTCAAACAAACCAAATTCTGCAGACGTGTACATTGTTCACACTGCCTGCTCTGCGTTGTGAATAAAGTCGGTGGCAAGCACGGTTTCAAGCGTGCTGCTTGTACATTATTTCGGTAGTGTGGATAGACTGGTGGACCCAAAAAAACTGCTGGTAGTATAAGAATGGCCCCAGAATGACCTCTGCAGTGGTGTTGCGTTGTGTGAATTGCAGTGTGCACAGGTTCATGAAAAACAGAGTGTGAGGCATGAGCTTTAAAGGTGCAGCTTCCTCTGAATTCCAGATAAAGTACCTTTCCCTTTAAGACGGTAATCTTGACTTGTGTCTCCTTCAGTCCATTTCAGTCCCGGACCTTTGTTCCAAACCATGCTCTTAATTGAACTGGTTCCATTGAGGTCTTTAACAGATAATTTGCAGCTCGTTGTTTAAGTAATGAAGGTCCGGGTTGGAACAGGACGCAGGCGTGAGCACCATAGCTTTAGTGTCGTTTTTAACATCACTTAAACCAAGAAATGAATTTTCAGCCAGTCCATTTGAACCACCATGCATTAACATGAATGTATATTACAAATTATGTATGCCTCTGATGAATTTTGTGTAAACATTGACCACTGGGGAGAACCTTCTCCTAATTAAAACGTCTGTGTACGTCTCAGCATGCTCTTTCATTGGGACAGTGTGATTGTTAAAATCGAATTTACTGTACAGTGCTCCCCCTTCATAGTGCAGTTGTCGGGAGCCATCATTACAAACCCATGCTATTTGTGTCTAATTGGCAATTGGGAGCCACAGCCACGCCGCTGCCTGGCATAAAGACCACTGTGATTACAGTCTTCAAGGGGAATGGGCTTTCATCACGAGAATGAGGTTTTATTTTCTGCACACGCCTCCTGCCCTGCAAACCCTGTAGTACCTGTGCGCAGTGTGACGGGGGCATGTTGTCTGGCAGATCGCCCTCATCATCGCCTGCATCATCGCCGTCATTGCGTACCGCCTCGCTGTTTACGCCGCCTTCGCCAGCATCATGAAGGAGAACCAGACCCAGGACCTGCAGCTGGTGGGCTCCCTGATCACCCCGCAGCTCGCCACTTCTGTCACAGCCTCCTGCCTCAACTTTGTGGTGATCATGATCCTGAATATCCTGTACGAGCGAGTGGCAATCTGGATCACTGATTTGGGTAAGGAGAGGAAGCACGGGGCAGTCAAGGGGATGAGCGAGAGAGAAAGACAGAGGGAGGAGTGATATATCATTTTTTATAGTTAATATATATTTTATCTATTTAACTATGTTATAATGTTATGCTGTATACTATTATAAGCATAGTATTATAAGAGCGGCCATCAGTGAGCTGTAGCTGACTTTAGTTTTGAAACTGTAGTTAGTGCTGCACACCTGATTTGTTGGTTTTCCTGCGATTTCCCCTAGAAATCCCCAAGACTCACCTGGAGTATGAGAACCGGCTGACCATGAAGATGTTCCTCTTCCAGTTCGTCAACTACTACTCCTCCTGCTTCTACGTGGCCTTCTTCAAGGGCAAGTTCGTGGGCTACCCCGGCAACTACACCTACATGTTTGGAGTGCTGAGAAACGAGGAGGTACAGTGCCCTCACTGCCAGCCATTCGAAGCTGAAGCAGCATCCCTGCAAAACACAACTGTGACAATTCTGGATAGCTCATGTTGCTTCTTCTCATTGACTCAAGGATGGAAGTAAGAATCCTATTGCACAGCAGTTTCGCCCATTTCAGGTTTTACTACCAGCTTGATTAGCCCACTAGTGTGTGTGTGTATGTGTAGGTAACAAGCTCAGGAGCATCTGATTTAAACTCCTAGTGAAACTAGGAATGGATCAAACCGCTATGCAATGGGAGTCTTAATTCCATCCCTGCAATATCAAGACATTTGTCATGCCGCCCACTGGTGAACATGCTACCTCCTATAGAGTCAACAATGCAATGGGCACCAATTTCCAAGATTCTGTTTGAATGCATTAATTTATATAATAATTTGGCGGGGTTGCATACTGTTTTGGCATAATGGGACTGCATGAATAACCAAAATGCAGTCAGACAACCAACATTAACCATATGATGCCTGACACCTTGCAGAATCCCCACAGATTCCAGGGGTAGTCTGCTCATGCTCTCTCTCTCTCTCTCTCTCTCTCTCTCTCTCTCTCTCTCTCTCTCTCTCTGTCTCCCTGTCTCTGCAGTGTGACCCTGGCGGCTGTCTCATTGAACTTACAACACAGCTTCTCATTGTCATGGCCGGCAAGCAAATCTGGGGCAACATTCAGGAAGCCCTTGTGCCGTAAGTGGAGTTTTTCAGCGCCCCGTTCACCGGAGAGATCCTGCATTTTCTTGCTGGATCTGGCTCCCCTGTTGACACTGTCCTCCCCCTGCACTGTTTCTCCATTCAGGTGGTTGAAGAACTGGTGGGGAAGCCGCAAGGCGCGTAATCACCCGGAGGGCCTGTACACCCGCTGGGAGCAGGACCACGACCTGCAGTGCCTCGGACAGCTGGGGCTGTTCTACGAGTACCTGGAGATGGGTGAGAAGCACACAGGCCCTCTTCCTCAGCTCCGTGTAGCAGAGACCTGCCCCACTCAAATGATCCAGATTAAAATCCCTTAGACAAGTTTAACACAGTAAACCAGTGCGTGTGCTGAGGTTTTTAATGGTTTTCCATGTTGATCTGGCTCAGAGTCAAGTAGCATTAAAATAAATGTTTCTAAACTAGAATTCAACAGTTCAAGCCATTTCAGGCTCTGCTCTAGCCTGATGAGCTGTAGATATAGGGACGTGACATTAAGATCAGGTGCCACTAGTGTTCATAGTGGAAATGCAGTGTTAGTCTTGTGTTACCACCTTTGATCAATCGTTTAATTAGTCTTTTGTTTATCATTTTATTTATTTATTATTATTTTTTATTGCGAGCCTGACTCTGTCAAAGCTGACAACTGCTGGCTGTAGAGCAAGCACAGCGCAGCAAGACCTTGACATACTGAGCAGAGCTCTTAGGCCCGTCAAGGTGTTCTTCTGGGTGCCCTGCTTGTCTGCCCCTTCTCCAGAGCTGTGTGTCTCCCTGTAGTGATCCAGTTTGGGTTTGTCACCCTGTTCGTGGCCTCCTTCCCCCTGGCTCCTCTCCTTGCTCTCTGCAACAACATCTTGGAGGTGCGCGTGGACGCCTGGAAGTTCACCACCCAGTTCCGCAGGCCCGTGGCGGCCAAGGCCCACAGCATCGGAGCGTGGCAGGAGATCCTCAACGCAGTGGCTATCATGTCTGTGGTCACCAACGTGAGTGCGTCAGGACTGTGAAACGCTCAGTGGTGCTCGGGTTTATCATTTCACTAGAAGTCTTTTCAATGTTTGCGATGTTGAAATGAGTCTTGGCTTTTATACAGATTAACGCTATATCTGGGTGACGTGGATGCCACCGCACCCCGTGGCAAAGTGTTTGTAAAGGATCTCTGAATGGTCCTGTTAAGAAGAAAGTGTGTATGCTGATTTTTGCACCTATCCATTAAGCCAGCAAAACTGGAATACATTTTTTCATTTTGAGTGTGTGTGTGTTTCATTAAAGTAGAACTACTGAAGAGGTACCACACAAATCACGAAAGCAGAGCATTGCATGTATAGGCAGGGCAGTATATCCAGGAGAACAAAGGGATCTTCTGGGCTCTATGAACCCTGAATCCTGGACAGATTTGAACAAACTGAATATGGATGACAATGGACATCCATGCAGGGTCCGATTTGCACAATGAAAATATGGAGAACATGTATATATATATAATGCAGGTTCTGCACAGCAGATTAGGAATCCTTTACAACCCAATCGAATGAGCTGTGCCAATCCCTGTCCACTGTCCCCTATCTCCCGCCCTGCAGGCCTTCATCGTGGCGTTCACCTCGGACATGATCCCCCGGCTGGTGTATTACTATGTCTACCGCCCTGGCACGATTAACTCCATGGAGGGGTACATCAGTAACAGCCTGTCTATCTTCAACATCTCCCAGTTTAAGCCCCACAACATGCCGGACGACGGAGAGAGCCCCAGCTGGTTCAACAGCTCCATCATCACTACCTGCAGGTAAGAAGGCGAGACAGCAAGGCTTCCCTCCTTCAGAGCCACGCTTCCGTCTGCCCTGTGAAACCTTGTCTCGTTCCCAGTATCAGACCGGTGGCTGTCTGCTCACTGCCCCGTCCATCTGGAGTATAGAGTACAATCCGCAGCCTTTTAACCCTTTGCAGTCCATTTATTCAGCGCTCATCAGGCGTGTCGGGTCCAATATATTTTCACACGTGCTGTTTATTTTACACTCCATGTTTTAAAAAAAGAAAAACGGGTAAAACAGGTTTAAAAGGCACTGAATCGCAAAAGGACACGCAGTACTGTATCTCCAGCCAAGCCCCAGCCCTTGTTTGCTATATTTTTCACATACCTCGTTTCACTCATCACCAAACCCCTCAATAATGCGATCCAAGTCATTAATTTATTACTATAGCATCTCAAAAAGCTCTGTAAATGTCCGTGATATTCTTTGAGCACTGGGTGCGGAAGCAGCTACCTCCTTTGTTATGTCAGTGTTATCTCTGTAGTGCATGGGGCTATGAGATACGCCCCCTTTTTTTTTTCTTCTTCATTCGACTCTTAACGGTCTCACTCGGCCATTGAAAGGTTTTCTTAGCTTGTTCCAGAGAAAAAACGTCTTTTTGATGGACTAGAAAGGGGAAATTGTAATGTCGCACCTGGTCCAACATAGGACCGCACAGAAGTAAGAGTCCTACTTCGCAATCGCCATTGATATCGATCTACTGCTGATGGAGACAAAGCGGACCGCTTTCAGCTCAGTTCCAGGACACAGCCACCGCTGCAGGAAGGGAACGGCTTAAACTGTAGATCCCAAACGAGTGTCGGAAATGCACCTGAACCCCGAGTCCTCAGCGCACCCCTGTATTGCATGCATTTCTTCATTGATTTTCTTGATGTCCTCCCTGTCCTGCAGATACAGAGATTACCGCTATCCTCCAGGGCACGAGAAGGAGTACCAGCAAAACATGCAGTTCTGGCACGTCCTGGCGGCTAAAATGGCCTTCATTATCATCATGGAGGTAATCTATACAGTTTCTGTGTTATACAGCATAGCTGAAGAAACTTGTGCCCTCTAACTGAAGCCAACTCCTCTCTCCTGTGTGGGCAGCACGTGGTGTTCATGGTGAAGTTCTTTGTGGCCTGGATGATCCCGGACGTCCCGAACGATGTGAAGGCACGGGTGAAGAGGGAGAAGTACCTCACCCAGGAGTACCTGCACAACTATGAGATCGAGATGCTGAAGAAGCAGCTGGGAGAGAAGCCCCCTTCCTCCATGGACCATCACGAGGTGCTGTCCGAGGTCATATAGCCCCCCCCAGAGCAATTCCAGGACAGTCAGAGAGGGGAATGCTTTTACCAGTGCACAAGCAAACCCCCCTCCACCGTAGCAGTGTGACTATACTGAAAGTCCCGTTCCACCTGTGCTGGGTGACTTTTTATTATTTTATTTTTTTTCCCCGATGAGCAGCACTCCTTCTCATAGTCCTGGCTGTCTCTCTGCAGCGACAGCTTTAACAGGAACTAGAACATTCAGTCTGCTTTGCGAAGAGAAAGACCTGAAGTGCTTCTGCTGGCGTTTTCACAAGGCTGCTTAATGACCCTCAGCTCAGCCTAGGAATCCTCTGCCATGTGTCTGCACAGAGACACACACCCAGACAGTCTGCCAGAGTTGTCTTAGAAGTCATATCTAAAGATGGAATGTAGCCAGTGCTGTGAGCAAATGCAGGGAGTACTGCAGTGTTGCTTTTGTAACTGAGTGACCAAAAGATCTCTAGCTGTTCAAACTCTGTATAAGGGAATGTACCGAACTATGCAC
>NC_054590.1:311227-335137 GCF_017654505.1 Polyodon spathula
AGGCGTGTGTGTGTGAGCTGGTTAGTACAAACCCAGAAGAAACAGTGCAGCCAGACCTTTGTTTGCAGTACCTGCTTGCGCTCTCTTTTCTGAGGTATTTGCTGCGCAGGGTTCATCATGACAGTAGGAGTGGGGACGGCGGGGGGGTACTGCTGCACACCCTGCGCTGGATAATAGGCGCCAGCTGGAGAGAGAGAGACAGGAGAGAAAGAAAGGAGAGAAAAAAAACACATGGCAGGGTAAGAAATGGGAGCCTAAACCAGGGAAAACCAATTACTGACCAGGCTCTTACCAAACCTCAACTTCATGAAGAGGTCCATCTAAATATGTGTATGTTACACACACTTCCACAACCAAATACTCATCACCCAGATTACAAAAAAGTGTCCAAGTGAATTAAAATCTAAAATAAAATAAATGTTTTTATCCCGTTCCATTATACAGCAAGTGATTTTAAAATCATACTCCGATCTGCTGTGTAACCAAGCCCTTACAGCTGCACGAATCATGATGGAGGTGTTCTATCAATAGTAAAGTCAGTAAGATACTGCCTGGACCCTGCCCTCAACAGCAATGGACCCTGCCTGGACCCTGCCCTCAACAGCAATGGACCCGTCCGAGCACAGTGTAAATAGATCTCAGCACAGCTGCTGGACTCTGAGTACCTGCAACTCCTCAGCACTCATTCTCTTTTGATCACCTGCAAGCCAGCGAGACTGCTGCAATTAGGATGGGTCGTTCCAGGACAGGAAGCACACACAATATTTATAAAGCCAGTCAGGCTGCAGTATTGGGGCATCAATGCTGGACAGATTCAAGATCTTCTGTTGCCATAACAACTGCTTCCACTGCTTGGACAAAGCTATAATTCATGAATGTACCAGCGACTACAAAAGCTACTACAAATACCTGTACATTTTTACATTCATAATTAAACATTTTTTTGAAAATGTAACTAGATTATCTCAAGCAGGTACATGAGAGTCAGTAATACCCTTAAACAGAAAGAGGTCAGCCGATCTCCACTGCAGGACCAGCCTGAATGAGGAGCTCTGGCAGCAAGGCCTTTGAAGAGGTCTGAGAAAACAACACAACACAGACGAGTATCAAAACAGACACTGCCGTCTGCAAACACGTACCAAAATACAGGACCGCTAACCTCGATACAACACTGACCAATCACTCTGTGAAGAAGTATTCCAAGATCACTTGGCAAGCACTGTTCATTTTTACATCACTGCACACTTCTTACTAGATGGCAAGAACCTCATATTAAACAGTTCAAAAGATACCTTCTAGAAATCTCCCTGTCCCCCTCCAGAGCCCATCCCTTCACGCTCAGTAGCTGGTGGATTTGTTGAAGCTCACTCAGCAATGGCTGCCGAGACATGCAATTCAACCGACTCGCATTACTGTGTCTGCATTGTTGACTTGGAAGATCACACCCTAAATATAGTCACAGAGTGTAATCAAGCAGCAAGAGAGAGCACCAGAGACACTTAAATCAAGGCTCCTGGATTCAAACTTTCCTTTAGGACATATTCACAAACCTTTCCACTACCATCTATTATGGGAAACATTGCCAAATGGACTATACAATGTTAAATCTTAACACACTTCAGAACACTGCAAAGAATTATCTTTGTGCACAGAATTCACACTGTCATGAAGCAATCAAAAAAAATATAATGAAACCTACTGACTTACTGGTCCGAGCAGACAGTACTAACTGCAGAAGGGGACAGGGGCAGGACAGAGGTTGCTCACAACTCCAACCGGTTTAAGGTCTAGCTTGCCTAAGAGCACACTGAGGTAGAGACTAATGCTGCAATCACATCTGGTATTCCTGCTTGGATTGGACACGGTGCCGTGGGTCGACTGGGACACCATTAGCTGTAGTTCACAAACCAGAGAGCTGCACTTTGAAGACTTTCATAATCTAAAAGGGAGGTAACTCGTGTAGCCCAGAGAGACAAAAGTCACCCCCTACCCTCAATCCTCCTCCTTATCAGAGATCTTCAGCAGTGAATTTCATTAATAAAAACTAGGAATAAATTCACTAAGGGCAGATGAAACACTATTCAAATTCAACATGAATGCACTTTCGTTTAGGCACCAGGTCCTTGGTACCAGGTCCCAGGTTTCCAAGGTACTCCAGCAGCTTGTCTTGTGGGTTTAAAGACGTTGGAAAAAAACTTCTAAAAAAATGTTTGTCACTGAATTTAAGTTTTCTGGTATTTCAAAAATTCAGCACTACTGGGTGTTTAATAGTATGGATGGGTTTACAGAAAGAAATCTGTTGTCAGTCAGCTGACCTGACTGCATTCGACCTTGTGACTGCCAGAACCACATAGAAATTAAGTTTGAGGAAGCGCTCTCTCGGCGATGTGTGTTAAATGTCAATCTATAATGAAAGAACAGAGCACTTTACAATGTTCCTCAATACTACTGAAATGACAAGCCACACCAAATAAGAAAACAGACTGCAGAAGACATCTGTTTAGCATACCAGTAACATACTGTATGGAGGGGGGGGGGGGGGGGGGGGGGGGGGGGGGGGGGGGGGGATGGGGGGGGGGGTGGGGGGGGGGTGGGGGGGGGGGGGGGGGGTGGGGGGGGGGGGGGGGGGGGGGGGGGGGGGTGGGGGGGGGGGGGGGGGGGGGGGGGGGGGGGGGGGGGGGGGGGGGGGGGGGGGGGGGTGGGGGGGGGGGGGGGGGGGGGGTGGGATAGATTTACACACTGTACAATACATGTTTCCTTCCATGACTTTGGGGGGGGGTGTGGGGGGGGGGGGGGGGGGGGGGGGGGGGGGGGTCATAAACTGTACAGTACAGAGAAACATTCTTAAACTGTCACAGTAACTACACAGTGAATCGCAACACCCTCATCTAAAAACAATCAAATCTGTGAAAGCTGGACCAGTACAAAAGAAAGACCTGAATAACTCAACTATGAACTTACCCTTAACATGTGAATCGCCATCAGGATTGTAAACCTAGCAGAGCTGGTATTGGATACTGAGCTGTGTGAGTGAGACAGACTTACAGCAGAGGGAGGGATACAGCCTGCCCTCTGCTCCAGTCCCAGACTAGTCTCTTCAAATCTAACATAGCCTCCAGCTAAGGAATGCCAACTGTTCCAGCTCACAAGCAACGCTGTGATGCCACATCCAGCACAAAACACAGGGAGAGAAACCCTTTCCATTTCCATCACAGTCTTTCCAGACCAACTGAACTCTGATGAACAGCTAAAAGGACAAAACTTTCTGATGTAACTCAGTTTTTTAATTGAGGCTGCAGACATGCTGAAGTGAGGCTGCTTTAACCAGCCTGTAGCGCGGGTCCTGATCAAGCTCCTCAGAGCTGCTTTAACCAGCCTGTAGCGCGGGTCCTCAAGCAGAGGTCCTGATCAAGCTCCTCAGAGCTGCTTTAACCAGCCTGTAGCGCGGGTCCTGATCAAGCTCCTCAGAGCTGCTTTAACCAGCCTGTAGCGCGGGTCCTGATCAAGCTCCTCAGAGCTGCTTTAACCAGCCTGTAGCGCGGGTCCTGAGAAGCACAGCCCTCTACAGGATTGTGTCACTCACTGCACCTCTGGCTTGTTTAAAAACTGTGCTTTCGGTGCAGTTCAGACACCTTCACATGTCTGTGCTGTCCAAGTCTGTATTCACTTTACTGTATACCACGCTTCCCAAGTCTTGCATTCTGTTTATACTGTAGACAGAATTGAAAGAAATACTCTCCCGATACCACAAAATAAAGCCTAGTCCCATTTGAGAAGTGAAGTAATTTAACATCAGAGTCCTAACAGGTAAAGGCTTTACTTACAACCCTTTTAATAAACACACACACTGTACAATCATTGAGTTAACTTCACCTATGATTCCAGTCGTGTTAACCTTACAGTGCCATCATCCCACCTCCCCTCCAGCAAACTTGAACAAGGCTGCAAGACTTGCACAACCACGCACACATCGTGGAAAACTGCCGGCCAAACCCCAGGAGGTGTGGAATCAGGAACATGTATTGCTTTATTACCTTCAAATAGATTCTCGATGGCTGGATTTTAAAAGGATTTCACTTTTGATTCTCAAGATTAACCTTTTAGACCAAGAACCGTATTGCAGGGTGATCTATCATGTTTAAGTCAGCTGGAGTGTTTTGGGGTTCACTGTACTTTAGCCTGGTATTAACTGCAAGCTGACCGTATTGCTCGGGAGAAACCAGAGAAAAAAAAAAAAAAAAAAAAAAAGAAGAGGTGACATGTTCCAATAATCCCTCCCTTCATTAAAGAACTGAAAGCCAGCTCCGTGCCTCAGCTTAAGACCTGCGCTAGGTAAGAAGAGAGCAGAAGCAGGGTGAGGAAACTTAACACTGAAGAGCTGAGAACTGGCAAGTCACTGGGTTACTACACAGGCCAAAACTGTGTGTTTTAAATACGAACACAAAATATTAAACCTGGTTTCTCTCTGTCATTATCGCAATGTTACACAACGATACAGCACGGCTTTACTTCACACAGTCAGTTCTGAACCCTTCAGCTCTAATCCTCTTTGAGGTGCAGAGAGACCCTCTTACCGTAAGTACCGTATTCTGCAGGGCTGGTTCCTGGGTAAAAGCTGGGGGTCCCGGTGGGAACGGGATACTGTTGGGTCGGCGCTACGTATGTACTGCGGTACTGTAGAGACAAGCAGAGAAGGAACACAGTTACACAGGAGATCCGTTTTACAAGAATAGCATCAGACCGCGAACCAGATCACCAGTAGGATATGACGTTTTTCTATTCTCCCTGCTGGGTGGTTTAGAGGTAGTGGCGATCAGCAAGGCTCCACTGTTCACCCCTTTAGCCAGAAGCCTCCAGGGCAGGGGCATCAACCTTTGTATTGCTGTCACCTGCACAAAGAATAAAGCACCCAAGAGCATCACCCCAGCATCCTTCACAAGCACTGGCAGATCACGCCAGTGAAGAACGGAAAGGCACATCTGTGGCACTGGTAGCGAGACTGCTGGCTGCAGGTTATAAAAGTGCTTGTGTCACAGTAGAAGCATTTTTATGGTTTAAATGGGTGGCATTTAAAATGAAATAAAAGGAGCCCAGCATAAGAATGAGAACCCGGAAGAGAAGCCCCTAGACTGGTCCGCTCTGTGGCAGACTGCACTGTGGTGTAATACAAAGGGTCTATTGAAAGAAAGCCAGCATCAGCAAAAAAGGACAAAAGCACAGCGCTTAAGTAGCACTCGAATAGTACAATTCAATCCCAACAAGCTGTCAGGCGGACCAGTCATTCCTAACACAGGAATAGATTTAATTCCCCAACCCTCACACCCACCAGTGTGACTCAAGACAGGCCAGGTTTAAAATCAGACAGCATTGGTTAACCGGATGGCATTTTGCATGACCTCGCATTCACAAGGGAATAGAGAGCAGTGACGGAACAGGTTCAAGCCACATTGTGAATGTTGAATTATTGGGATCTCTGAACAGACTAGACAAAAGATCTGGGGTAACAACGACAGGAACCAGAAGAGCCTTGGACTGTATGTTCGTGAGACCTCAGACCCCTCTTGTGACTAGATTATTGTACTGCATATATATGTTGCCCTCCCCCAGCTTTACCTGTCCTCCTTGGATGTAATAGGGGCCCTGCGAGGTGGGGAAGGGGAGCTGCTGCGGGATCATCATCATCTGGGAGCTGGGCTGGTAGACGTGTGTGGGGGCCACGGGCCGGGGTGCTGTGCTGGCCTGCACTCTGCTAGTGCTGCTCGGCGGCTGTGGCCTGTTCGCATAGTACTGCTGCAAGAGGGGCGAGACAAGCAGGGAGTTAGCCAGCACGATGAGCACACACACAGAGCACCGCAGAACCAAGTGCAGAGAGCAGGCAGTTGCATGGGCAAGAGGTGCAGAGAGCTAGCAAGTCTGACTGCGCAGCCACACAGGCTCAGTCACGGGCAATGCTCTCCAGCGATGGTGCGCTCTGTGCCTCGTGACACTCCTGACCCTGAAAAAGCCGTGCTACAAGATGCTCTGGTTCACCACCACTCAACATGCTCTTCACAGTGCATGTAAACAAGCCCAATCTGATCCACAGGACACTTCCTCTAGAGCCTGTAGAGAATTCAGGTTCAACTACTACAATTCAGGAACTAATCAGATTAAGATTTCCCCCAACAGACTAAACAAGGGCTTGTATTTCACTATAGTACCGACTGCTTACACTGGTGTGAGTGCATCAGCATTTCAGAGAGGAACAAACAATATATATACATATTTGCAGAATGTGTCACACACACACACACACACCCTTTTCTTGCAACTGTCAAAAGCATCTTCAAGCCCACATTTAAGACTACCAGTGGTCCCATCAGCACCCCTAATGAAGACAGTAAGTCTGCCAGAGAAGCCTGGTCCTGTCTGTAGGTACAAAAGCCACAACGGCTCTGTAAGCGCTACCTGTCAATCTGGTAAAGACGGAAGAGGTGATTTACCTGCAGAGATCTGAATCCTCCCTTCAGCAGCACATGCACACACAAGAGGAAGCAATGAAGGAGAGAGAGAGAGAGAGAGAGAGAGAGAGAGAGAGAGAGAGAGAGAGCAGGAGAAAGAACATTACCCATCACCAATCAGAGCACATCAAAAGCAGCCCAGTATTTTAGATTAGCACATGCAACATGCACAGAACAATGCCCCATTCTAAATGTAAAGACAGACCCCTAAAAAAAATAAATAAATAAAAATAAAACACGCACTACAGCATCAAACTGAAGTACAGTTTAATATATAGAAAACGAAAAGGCCTACAGCCGCTTGAAAAAGCATCACAGTACCCCACTGCGAAGTAATCTGAAAAACAACTGAAGCTTCCGGAAAACACAAGCTTCTGTTAGCGTTGGTTTAACTTCCTTCGACGCACATGAAATCGCCAGTCCCACTATCACTTTGTATTCACAGTACAATAAAAAGCAGAGTAAACTGGAAGGATATGAAATTCAGTTCAACTCGACTAGTTTGGCTAATGTGCACGCCTTAGCTTTATTGTAACAAAATTATTAGGACGATACACAGCCTGCCCTCATTTCTAATATCTCCTTATAGAAGAGAAAAGGGTACAGTGCGCTGTTCTGCAGAACTTCCCACTCGATCCAGGCTCAGCTTTTCAATTCTTAACTCTTTCCAGGTGTCTGTCTGATCCCTGACAGAGGAATTTCATGTAGGTCTGATAATGCAAAGCTGTTATCTACATGCATGAGATACCTAGCATTTCCAAAAGGAAAAAAAACTCAGGCAGACATGAAAAAAAATTAATAAAATCTTAAGATCTGACCAAGCCACAGATATTCAGCACCCACAGAAAATGGGCTTGAAGCAGCTAAATAAGGGTTACACTAAAGCCCAAGTGAACAAGTACAGAAATGTTTCTTAAAACTTCATCAGTGTAGTGTGATGATCAGAGTGTGAAAACTGTACACCTCTCCTCCCTAAGACTGACTCACTGGGCAGGTGCCACCCCCTTGAGGTGCTTTCAGGAACAGGATCTCAGCTCCTTGTATTGCTGGCAGGGGGCTGCAAGACTCGGAATGCATTTGTTTCCAGAGTGACCAGTAGTTTCCAAATAAAAAGTTTGAACACATAGCATTTTCAAAACGTTTAACAAAATAGTGATCAGAAAGTTGCCCGGATAACTTTGTGAAGATGATAAGCAGGAGAAAAATTTGTTGCCCCGCCCCCCACCCCACCACCCCCGGATTAATGTTAGTACCTGCTGGTGTAAAGCACGAGGAACTGCTGCAAACTAGAGAGACAGCGAGAGAAACAGTCAGAAACAGAGAGGGTTAAACAAACCTGTTAAATCACCAATACACAACAGCAGAAGCACAAGACAGACAGCTGAGACTGCACAGTGGTTCTTACAACACACACAGATCTCCAGGGAGGATTCAGAGGACACAGCGGAAAAACTGAACAAGCCACGACCCAAAATCTGAAGATCTTGCCAGCTTGAGACATTCAGGGGTTTCCAAACTACAGGGCAAGTTTCACACAATAGAATAACAGTTCTAAAAGCATCTAGCTTGAATACTTTTTATATTACAAGTTCTTAAACAGCCATTAAATAGTTACTGACAGTATACAAAACTCCAGTGGGGGAAAAAGTAAGCTAGTGTAATCTGGCCCCATTGTAAGTAAGCTGCTTTTGCCTCTTACCCCCTCCCTGGAAAGTTTGTTGCTACAAAGACAAAGTGGCCCGGTAAGACCCTGGTGCTGCTCCATACCTGCCGAGGCTGTGGCGGTGTGTTCATTTGTGGCGGCTGTGGGGTGGCAAAGACTACGGGGGCTGGCTGACCAGGTGGAAACGTGGGCTAGAAAGAGAGAAGACAACCGAATCATCAGAAACACACACATCGTCACTGAACAAAGGAAACAAGAAGCAGCATGTGAGTTTCTCAGGTCTGTAAGACCATGAGGTGTGCAGGCGTGACTGGAGTGGAGTGTGTGCAGCGGTTACCTGTGAGAGTCCAGGAGAAGGGGCAGGGTGAGGGGTGGTTGGGGGTCCTGTTAGAAGGTGTGTGTGCGCGCGTGCAGCGGTTACCTGTGAGAGTCCAGGAGAAGGGGCAGGGTGAGGGGTGGTTGGGGGTCCTGTTAGAAGGTGTGTGTGTGTGTGCGTGCGTTGCTGTGAGCGTGCGGCGGTTACCTGTGAGAGTCCAGGAGAAGGGGCAGGGTGAGGGGTGGTTGGGGATCCTGTTAGAAGGTGTGTGTGCGTGCGCGCAGCGGTTACCTGTGAGAGTCCAGGAGAAGGGGCAGGGTGAGGGGTGGTTGGGGGTCCTGTTAGAAGGTGTGTGTGCGTGCGCGCAGCGGTTACCTGTGAGAGTCCAGGAGAAGGGGCAGGGTGAGAGGTGGTTGGGGATCCTGTTAGAAGGTGTGTGTGCGTGTGTGTGTGTGTGTGTGTGTGTGTGCGTGCGTGCGTGCCCGTGTTTTTCCTGTGACCGTCCCCACCAACCCCACACACAGCCACACTCTCCAACACGTGCGTGCGTGCAGCAGTTACACTCTCAGAGTCCTCTTCCCCGCTAAGGACAATCTTCCCCACACACGCACGCACGGTCGTCAATGGACACTCTCAGGTCCTCTTTCCCCACCAACCCCCCAGGACAAGAAGGTGTGTGTGTGTGTGTGTGTGCGTGTGTGTGTGTGTGCGTGCGTGCGTGCGTGCGGCAGCGGTTACCTGTGAGTCCAGGAGAAGGGGCAGGGTGAGGGGTGGTTGGGGATCCTGTTAGAAGGTGTGTGTGCGTGCGTGCAGCGGTTACCTGTGAGAGTCCAGGAGAAGGGGCAGGGTGAGGGGTGGTTGGGGGTCCTGGTGGTTGTGTGTGTGTGTGTAGAAGGTGTGTGTGCGTGCGCGCAGCGGTTACCTGTGCGTGCGTGTGTGCGTGCAGGAGAAGGGGCAGGGTGAGTGAGGTGGTTGGGGCATCCTGTTAGAAGGTGTGTGTGCGTGCGTGCGCGCAGCGGTTACCTGTGAGAGTCCAGGAGAAGGGGCAGGGTGAGGGGTGGTTGGGGATCCTGTTAGAAGGTGTGTGTGCGTGCGCGCAGCGGTTACCTGTGAGAGTCCAGGAGAAGGGGCAGGGTGAGAGGTGGTTGGGGATCCTGTTAGAAGGTGTGTGTGCGTGCGTGCGTGCGTGCGGCAGTGGTTACCTGTGAGTCCAGGAGAAGGGGCAGGGTGAGGGGTGGTTGGGGATCCTGTTAGAAGGTGTGTGTGCGTGCGTGCGCAGCGGTTACCTGTGAGTCCAGGAGAAGGGGCAGGGTGAGGGGTGGTTGGGGATCCTGTTAGAAGGTGTGTGTGCGTGCGCGCAGCGGTTACCTGTGAGTCCAGGAGAAGGGGCAGGGTGAGGGGTGGTTGGGGGTTCTGTTAGAAGGTGTGTGCGCGCGCGTGCAGCAGTTACCTGTGAGTCCAGGAGAAGGGGCAGGGTGAGGGGTGGTTGGGGGTTCTGTTAGAAGGTATGTGTGCGTGCGCGCAGCGGTTACCTGTTAGAAGGTGTGTGTGCGTGCGCGCAGCGGTTACCTGTGAATCCAGGAGAAGGGGCAGGGTGAGAGGTGGTTGGGGGTCCTGTTAGAAGGTGTGTGTGCGTGCGCGCAGCGGTTACCTGTGAGAGTCCAGGAGAAGGGGCAGGGTGAGGGGTGGTTGGGGGTCCTGTTAGAGGCTGTGGTGCTTTATTCATTTCATGTGGTGCTGCATAGGGAGCCTCGGACCGTCTTGGAAACCTGAAAAAGGAAAACCACAAATTTACTTTATAAAAAAGGAGACATTTTATAAAAGCTCACCTTAAAAAAAAAAAAAAAGTGGCGCTTGTTAGCTCCTGGAAGATCAGCCATGATGTCATGACGACATCGTGAGAATGGGAGTGGGAGAATCTTGACTGTTATACCAACCCCTTCCAAACAGACAAACTGTGGCTCAGGAGCACAGGGCTGGCACAATCTCTAAAATTAAACCACACAGCTGCAATCTAATTTCTTTCTATGGTGTTGAAGTATAACTAGTGTTCCATGTTTAGGGTTTATTAAGAATTTTACCGAGAGGATTTTTTTTTTTTTTCTGATTTATATCCAATGTGTCTATTATTGAATACTATGCGATATTGTAATAAGCAGCCCTATACTATCCTAGGATTCAGCAGATGTTTAGACGTTAGAGGATTAAATAATGTTCAACTGTGGTTCTGTCACTTCAAAACACAATCACCTGATTTATGTTGGCCAATCAAAGTGATTGTGACAATTGCTGGACGTAGTAACTACTAGCTTGATCAAAAAAGTACATTTAAATACTAACACGAAAATCTAATAATTTTAGTGGATGAGGAATAGGGAAAAAACAAATCAGTTTATGAATACTCAAAAGAAAGCAACTGTTTGGAAGTAAACAAAAAGCAAAAGCAGCAGAAGTGGATCAGATGAGGCAGAGGATGCACACATTAAACTAAAACAAGAAAGTGAACGGGAGACGAGCAATCCATTTACGCGGCTTTTACACATGCTTTAATAAAACGAGAGCGCAGAATGACTGTTAGTAAGTTTGTCAGAGCGCTGTGCTTTGCTGGACAGCCACGGTTTATTGTAGAGCTATGTATCGGTGACTTCGCGAGACGTTACTGTCTGTCCCTCAGCTGAAACACTGCCTGACGCCGAAAATCTCAATCGTAAATATTTGACAGAAAATGGCGATGCTTTAGTTGGTAAACTTACATGGATCATATTGATGGAAATGCCCAGTGTCAATTTTGACACATCTCCCAGTGGCTTGGTCCAGTTCTGTCAATTTTATTTTATTTTTCTGATTTCAAGGTGAATAAAGCAAAGTACCAGTAAACGTGGGAAAACGTGCCCTCGACTTGCACAGATTGTGCTTTACCAGGCATGCCAGGGATAGTAACCCTAATCAGAAACCAGAACTGCTACACTTCATACTCCACATGTAAAGTGTGTATGCTGATATCCCCCCCCCCCAACTTTTACCATTGTTCAAATTAAAACAAATGTTTTACCGATTTTATCCCTATTTTAATGTAAGTAAAAAAAAAAAAAAAGTTTAAGAGAACACCAAGTATAACAGACACTGCTAAAAAGTTTCCTCTTCAGTCCTCTTAAAGCAGTCCTGAAGTCAGTCAAAGCAGCCAATACAACTGGCCACGGTGGATACAGCGACGGCCTCGTGCCCTTTCTGGACCAGTACTAGCAATCCTGCGAGTGTAGCCTGCCCTGCGAGCCAGAACGGAAGTGATGCCCGCAGACACTGTCTGGATAAAGTGTCCAAGCTCAATCCCAGTCAAACACAGTGTACTGGAATTGGGTGGAGAGCACTCGCCTTGGGGACCCAGCCCTTTGTGGGGATCACAGGTGGTTAATCACACAACTCCTATTCCAACTCTCCTGTCTTGACCATTGAAACAGGCTGAGGGCAGGTCTGGGGACAAGGGCAGTTTCTAATGTTAAAAAGATCAAAAGTACTTGCAGCAGCAGCAGCTGTGGAACCCTTTCCTACTTCATTAGTTATGGACAGAATGGATCTCTTCTACAACTAGTCCAAACAACAAGACACTGCTGCTGCTTCTGGGTACAATCTGATAGGCCAAATACTGGGGTGGGGGTGAGGGTGGGGGGGCAGTCTACAGATGAGCAAACAACACAAACACCCACTGCAGAAAAGCAACACCGCAGAGACAAAGCAAAGCTTCCACACTGTTGCGAGTGCTGCCGTGACTCCCACGCAGGGGGGCGGTGAGGGAAGGCGTTCAGCCAGCTCTCCTCTCTTTACCCTGAAAGGCACAAAGCCAGGAAACATGCCATCAGCCTCCACAAAGCTGCTCCTTCCACTCCTGGTCTTTCTACCAATGCTGTTCTAAACTGTTCAATTAAACTTCCATCCAAGTCCCAGATTAGGGGGTCTCATTTACCTTTTAAACCCAGCATGGAATGGCTCTCTGGGACTGTGATTGGACATGCATGGTGAACCAGATGTACTCGCTCTTAGTTATGAATTACGATACACTGCGCTTTCAACAGCCTTGAGGCACCTGGTCAAAGCACCATTCCAGCTGTATCAGAAGCTGGAAGGAAAGGTGATCAGGAGAGCATCACAGTACCTGACCATCCACTGTGTTTTACACCAGGATCAATACACAGGACTTGTAGTGCTCCAGAAAGAGATCCCTTTCACATATCTGACTGCTGTAGGTGATCAATTACTTTGATACACAGACAGAGATAGTTTTTACATCAGCTCACTGGCAGATAACTGGTTGATGGGATACCTAGTTTAATAACCTAACCTAGTACCTGTTACACAAGACACACAAACACTTGCAGTGTATGAGCTGGTATAATGAAGCTTCTGCTTTCCTATTAATCTGTAGACTTTAACAAGCTTGTTCTGACATCATGCTGCCCCGCCTTCACCACCCCCAGTATCTGAGGCTCATTCATTCCCAACCCCCAGCCAGCCGCTGTGCAGTCACCATGATTCAGCAGCTACTGCTGCTCGGCTGGCTGCTTCAGTATGTGTAGCAGAGAGGAGCCTGACCAGTCAATCAGGGTGTGGTAAACCCTGATAAGAGCACAAAGCTTGGCCTCCTGCAGAGCGAACTAAGCCCATCTTACTACTTCAACCCCCATTATAAAGAATACCCATCACAAATAGTAGGGATGCATCGATTACTGATCTATCCTTAAATTTTCCCGGGCTTCAATTTATATTTTGGCGAATCGATGTATCAAATTAGCACCCAGTTTTAAGTGTCCTGTTGCCGGTTTGCACTAAAACTTGTGCGAGTGCGCTGCTTCTAGTGCTAGTACGGTAGATCAGAGCATTGCTAGGATACACACTTCAGGCCTATATCACACACATCACAAGGAGGCCAAGCAGTCACACTTATTTATTTTTTGTTAATTTAAAAATTAAGGCAACACTATCTACTAAATCTATCAATTACCTTTTGTTTTAAAAGCACGTTGTGTTTGGATTATATGGCAGTATTATAGAAAAAAATAAGATGAATTTAGTATGATAGTTACATTAGTCAGGGTTTGTGAGATTAATTGTTTTATGTTTACATAAAATGTAAACAGTATTTAACAACCGTAGTTGAGAAATGACTTGTGTTAAAATAGTATTTATTATTATTATTACAATGTTAATCTGAAGCAGACGCACGCATATTCAGTTAATCGCAAGTCCCTTCAATTTTTCTTTTTTTATAAATTGGAAGTGTTCTAATTTGAACTCAAATCGGGCCTTTAACTATTATGCACAACAGTGTTTTTAGTTATTAGATCTAATATTAAAAAAATAACTAATGTTTATTTTGAAAAATCAATCAGCAACGCATCGATTACTGTTGATAAACGTCTACACTATAATCTAATAAGCAATTAGGGTGCCGATTGCACCACTAACAAAAATAGTAGATCCATACTGGTCCGTGTTCTGCTTTGAACATACTGAAGGAAGCACCCAGGCAGTGAAATGAAAGGGTCAAGTTCTGGTTTCTATTCACACAAAGCCATAGGACAGCAAACACAAAGAAATAAAAAAAATCAATCTGTAACCACTTCATGAAGGACGTACTACAGGGAGAAGCCAGGGAGCAGAAACACAGTACATGGGTCTAGTAGAGATGGGGAGAGATTACAACTTTCTTAGGAAACACACACATGGCAGAGACAGACAGGAGGGTTTTATAAAATTAGGCAGCTCTCCTTATATTTAATATCCAATGAGAAATAACGGTAATTATGCAGCCCTGTCAGATTATTTTGCAGCAAGACTTCACGGAACCAGGCAGTATGAAAGGCTTCTTTCCAAGCAGTCAATGAAGCCCTCCCCCCTGAATGGAGTCTCCCCCAGTCCTGCAGCAGGTGATCTGTGGTCTCACACAGCAAAGCCCTCCCCCCTGAATGGAGTCTCCCCCAGTCCTGCAGCAGGTGATTTAGAGGTAGGTCTCTCACACACACAGTATTCAAACGCTGCTTAGTCACATCCTGACTCACACTTTCCACTGAGATACAGATCACTGCACCAACTCCACATTTGCATCTAATAAATGACAAGCTATCCAAGACTAGGCTAAATATCCTCACATGACATTTAGGGCTTTAGTTTCACAGGTCAGGATTCAACAACACTACTGAATTTTTCTAAAAATCTAGTACAGAACTATGGAGGAGATCCCAAAACAGTTTTCTGAAGGGAAATGGGTACAGCCTTGAAGTACTGGCACACAGAACGATACGATACAGCACTGCAGACTATGGGAGCAACTCCACAGGCTTAGTTAATAAGTGACGCTTAGACACAGTGTACTGCATCCACCTAGAGGAAACTGCACCACTGCACCAGCTGGTTACTGCAGCGGCACGAAGGCACGGACTATCGCGGCTTGCAGAAAGATCAGGGGCAGTTTAACAGCAGTTAGGTGTTGGCTGGGAGTGTGTGTCACTAGGAATACAGGGCATTCATTTCCGTTTCCTTTTCAGCACTGAACTGGATGTGGGAAAAAAAAACATACATATTCGATATGAAATGGACTGGCTTAGACCACACACTTACTATTATACAAACACTCAGGCCAACACCTGCATTTGGTAACATTTAAAACATTTAGCAGAACTCAGACCTTGCACCACTTGGCACACCGTTAAGTCCAAGCTATTTACCTCCCTGCTGGGGCTGCAGTGGCCATGCTGCTGGTTCACATGGCTTGACCAGTCAGGGCAGGGGGTGTGTCCAGCCAGCTGGAACAGTAAACAGACTGCCAGGGTCACCATCTGATCTGCTAGCTGATCAGCCCAGCAGAAGAATTCCAGCGGACCCAACCCCCTCCCCTGTGTCAATACAGGACTCCTGCAGAGCACAGGCCAAAGTAATCCATGACAGATGGGTCACTGACCCTCAGTGGGCTTGGAGCTCAATAGACAGGACAATGGACACACTTCAGCCTCGGGGTGAAAGGTTGCTGGGTTTGAAGCTGTGCTGTTTAAACAGGTGGGTGGGATGATGGTTTGGAAAGTGGATTCTCATATGATGCATTATCACAGACCCTCTGTGCTCAATCTAAACATGCTTGTAGGAAAATGGCTACTGTCCCTTTAACCCACCCGCTCTCCTGCTGCTTGTGCAGTCGGTGCCTGTGCTGGTTCAGGAGCTCAAAGCCTCAGTGTAACTGCTGAGAGTGGGGCGGGCACACACACTGGGGGAGGCAGCACGCCATTTAACCCTGATCCACACACAACCCATTCAAGCATGGATTACAACTGAATAGAGAGGGTGGGGGGCTCTGATGCAAAATCTCCCCTGTCAGCTGTCCTCTGTGTCTCCCTCTCCTGATCCCCACCAACATACACATACATACACACACACACACACACACACTTGCATGAGCAAAGACATGAAACTGGCAATTCTACAAACTCATGCAAATCAGCAAGCCCTCAATAGAAGATGAATACAAGACAGATCCAGGCTTGCACAGCTCTCTGGTCTATACCAGAGCAAGTTAAAATGCAGGGCTGTCACACCACTGTCCATCTGGACTAATTGTTACACATTTAAGGAAACTGGGAGACACAATGGAGGTTAGCTCCTTTTAGAAGGTATACTGGCTGATGGGAGCACAGGCTACATCTACACTTACACACAGCAAGGACATTACTCTTCATTGTCAATCTATCACCAGACACTTTAATACAGCCATTAACCCTCATAGCAACACATGCAGAATTGTGTGACTGCCTCAATTAAAATGGCAAAGAAAGCCAAGTCTAAATATTTAAAGGCAGTAAACAATCACAGAAAATTAAAGCAAGTCTGGCTAAATATTGGTTCCACAGCCCAAGATTTTTTCGAGCCTATTTATTTTTATCCAGTCTTGATCTTTGGTACACTGCTCCCACACACACACACAGAGACTGACGAAACAGCCAGAACACACACACAAAGCCCGGCTTTGATTTGGGGGGGGGGGGAAATCGATGTGCATTTCTCATAACAGTTGGTGAAGGCAGCCAGGTTTAGGAAAGTCAAGTGAGGATGCAGTGGGACCAAGGCACTGGCACAGAAAGCTGTCACACCACAGGCTCTGTGAACTACAGTCTCCAAGATGACGCAGTCGGGGCTCAATGAAAACTCTTCATCGTTCCAACACAGGAGGACCACCTCCCCACAAGCAAGGCAGGAAACAAACTCCTCAAGCCTACTGTCTGTCCTTCCAAACCAGTGCCCTGGGTTACATACCTGATATCCACACAATCCTGCTCCGAGAAGCAATGGGAAGGGAGGCACTTCACAGACAGAATGACACGAGCGGATTGAAGAGATTAACAGACACGCCCCTCAACATTCACACTCGCTCTGTGCTAAGAGACACTCCATATTAACCTCTGTTTCTCTCGCCAATTCAGAGTCCAGTCGCATTTCCTCAGCACAGAATCACACCCCTAGAATACCAGGTGCCACACACAGGGATCTTGCACTGAACTGGAGACATTGCTGCAGTTTCCTATTGAAGATCAATCTCTACCCAACACGCCCAACAGCCAGCACAGGCTGTCTCAGAGTCACTCCTCACCATCCAAGTGCCACCTCGATGGCACTGCAGCCTGGATGTGACGAGTGCAGCATTCTGCACTGCAGCCTGGCTTCTCACACCTGCAGGCAGAAGCAGGGCGAGAATGAGCTCCATCCCATTGGACCGCTCCCAGTCACAGGACAACATGGACTTACTGGATTCATTATGCTACTGTAATACAGGCTAGGGATTCAACCAAGAAGGCTGTTAAACAGTTAAACTTGACCAAAAAAAATTAACACCCTGGCCAGGGCAAAGCAGCAGTTCCACTTTGAAACAAACCACACACAGCACATTCCTACACAAAGTAGCCAGATACGAAGCACGAATGCATCAGGTGCAGCTGACAGCGGCACAGACTTAAACGCACAAGCTGAATTTCTGCTTTCAGGATTTCTGAGACTAGACTATGAATGATCCACTACCACCACTATACCCTTCTTATTATTCACTTTAGTGCCAGCCCTGGTTTTACTTATTTAAACCACATTCATATGTACTACCACACACACACACACACGAGGGACAAGAGAGAATTCAAATAAAAACAATTGAAAACTTACCCCGCCAATTACTCTACAACCTGATGCATGCTCAGTTGCAAAGCCCACCGCGCTGCAGCTCTTGTAAGCTGCTGAAGGGTATTCACTGCATGCGAATGCACCCTGCCCTGGAAAATGTCACAGGACACCTGTGTGCCCTTTCAGGCTCCGAGCATTGCCCAAACATGGCCAGGCCCTACTGTAGTACAGTAAGCAAGTGAGGGGCTGGAGGAGCAGCCCTCCCTCCTCCCTGGCAGGCTGGCTGGCTGGCTGAGAAGGGTGCACACGTGGAAGGAAGGCACGGATATCAGATCGCAGGCTCTCTGCTGCACTGCAGAGGCAAGAGCAGAAACCACACCCACCAGCATCAGAGAGCAGAGACCCTTTCAGAACACACACAGACAGACATGCTCCTGCACACAGACACGGCTGCACACACCGCTGTCCACAGGTTGAGTTTTCCTAGCCGTGGACCGATTTCAAAGTGCTGCACTATATGTTTGAAGTGTGGGGGATTGGGGTGGTGATGACAGTGCTGAACACATATTAAAAGGGTAAGATTGTCAGGCTGCTGGACAGAGCAGACTATAACCCATATTATCCAGTCGCACGGCAGACCAGGTGAATGCCCTCTATAGCACCAATTTGTTTTTCTGAAACCTGCAGTAGAGCCATCTGATGTTTTACAAGCAGTTTAGCCCAACTAGATTAAAGCCTAAATTTTAGGCAAACAGCATGTTCCCAGGAAACCGCATGCAGGTGCTACACCTTCACAATGCCGGATTATCAAAGCAACACTATCAATATTCACTTTCTCCACTGAAAGGCTCAAAGCCACCCGTGTGAAAACTGCACAAGAGGCTGCACTCTCCCATGCTACGGCTAGGTTAGTTACACTGTCATTCCAAAACGTGACAGATTATGCAGGCTGAAACACAGGGACCTTGTCATTTACTGAACGTCTTAAGCATCTGAAATCCAAGATGGTTAGGAAAGCATTCTGTTCAATTAGGTTATACCTTCTATCAGCTACACTCGTGAAGGCCTACGTCACACACAAGCGATCCAATTCAAACATGAATGTGCAAATAGACAATTCAAATCAGGTAATGCACACACAGTGCATGTGATCCGATTGCTGTAACCAGTTATCAGGTGTACTGAAATGAAGTACCAAACAGTGTATACACAACAGTAATAAGATAACTGAAGACAGACAGCTTTATGTTCAAATAGGCCAGTATTAGTCCCCCCATCACATCTGTACACATCCCATTCCAATACTACCACATTCTTTCAGGTGCGGTTTAGTTACTGCTTTTAGGCACTGAAGAGTCGAGATGTTTACCAACTAGGAGAACTCACAATAAGCTTGGCTGGTTGCTCCACATCAAGACAGGGATGGGAATAAGACTCCTATTGCAAAGCTGTTTGATCCATTCCTGCCAGCTTCATTAGGCACAGTGTATAGGTAACAAGCTTGGCTGTGTTAATAAACTCATAGTAAAACCAGGAACGGCTCAAACTGCTCTGCAGTGGGAGTCTTAATTCCAACCAGGAGGCTCTATACTATCAAACATGGCATTATCCCAGCATTCCCCCCAACAGGTTGAAAAGCTAGGAGTTTATCCACTGCCTCTACATAGGAATGCTTGGTCTCCAGAATCCTCCACTCTCCTGACAAAGACAACCGAATCCAGTCAAGTACCCAAGAGGAGGGTCCCCTGAGACCCCAGATAAGCTTCATCGGTTCCAAGCTTCTTACTGAACGGGTGCCATTATTGTTTGCTCCATCTATACTGCTGACAAAGGGTGTGGATGCATTGGAGACCTAAAACATTAAACAGCCTTGCATACAATCTACTCAACACCGCAACACTTCAAGGATTAGGAGTCGATAAATGTGCATTTCAGAGTCCTCTATATACACATGCAAAGGCTCCAGCTGCTCTCTTGTCAGTAACTCATCCCAAGGTACGGGACACACACATATAGACAGCTGAAAGAGGAGGCGCAGCAGACACAGGTATCTCAGGGAGCATACTAACAGGGAAGGCACATTTAAATGAAGTAAAATGAATGTGTTAAAAAAAAAACCCATATTGACATGGACCGTGTCTAAAACACTGCAGTGAAACGGTTATGCACTGGGCAACACCTGCAATGGACGTCTCGTATCAAATAAAGCTGTGTAAATGTTCTTATTCAAGAAAGCTATCCATCTTCAGATCAGAGGTGAAGGTTTCCGACAAGTTTAGTATTCAGGGTTTATACACCCTGCAAATCTACAATCCCTACTTCCAGCAGCGCCTGGGATGAGGCTGCAATCAAGGTGACAGCGAAGGTGGCAGCTTTGTAGACAGAGTCCTGTGTATAGTACTAAGAGACTCCCAATCAAGAACTGCTTTAAAATTACACCAAACTAACCAAATTACAATGCAAGGCTGCATCTGCCACCACACCAATAAATACACTACTAGTGTGCTAAACCGCATGATCTTGCCTAAATAAAAGTACCATATCCACCGTGTTTGATGCAAACAAATAATACATTAATAATAATAATAATAATAATAATAATAATAATAATAATAATAATAATCCCTTCTGCTTATCTTTTACTACTTTGCACAAAGCATTACCAGCACCGATGTACGGAGGACGACTTGGGTAAAGAGATACATCTCACCGGTCTACGTGTTTTTGATCGTATTTCAGTGGAATGCACCGAGATGAACGGAGCCCTAGGGCCGGCTGCCAGCATTGAGCAATCTGCGCCATGCGTGCTTCAGATCCCTGAGCTCCAGGCACACCACGTGGTTCCTGCTCCGCTTGTGCGCACCCGGCTTCTCTCTCTCTCTCTCTCACACACACACACGTGTCATTCAAACCACCATTATAACACATTAAAACAACGCAACAACCAACACCAGTCAAACCCAAATCACGGTATGGCGACTGGACAGCACGGATTTGCTTCGGGTGTTAATTTGTTTTAATGGATAGAGATTCTTCGTCTCCTTGCGCTAGTTGAGGCCTCCAACGTCCCAGTCCCATACAACGTGTCATTCTACACCAGGACTGCGTCAGGCAGAAAAGTGCCTTAAACAGTTTCTAAAGTACACGGGTTAACTGCTAACCGGCAGATTCTGCAGTATCTAGAATATACTTTGTTTTATTTTTTAATTTTGCGGTTATGAAATGTATTTTCACAGCAATGGTGTATTTTATTTTACAACATGTGCGATTTTTAAACAAGCGATGGCAAGATAACATTCCGGAGTTTCTGCTCAACAATGGCCACATTCTGCCGATTACCAAAGGGTGGTGCTAATAATAATAAATAATATGAAGAAGAAATAACAATAATAATAATAATAAATAATAATAATAATAATAATAATAATAATAATAATACTGTAAAGGGGGTCTCTTTACGCACACGTCACTGCTTTCTTTCTACTTTCTAAAAACCAACTTAACAAAAACAAGGAGTGCTAAATTAAAGAAGAAAAAAAATCCCTTTCTAAAAATACAACAGAAATCCGCTTATGAAAGCAAGTCGTTTACTTTATACAACGTGTCATTAGTGCAGGGGGAAGTGACGACGGTTCGTGATTATGATGACTCGAGGTTTATAAAGTAACCTTTCACAACAGTGCAAAATCATTCTCGCATTTCACTCAGTTTAACTGCTAAATGTAGGCACTAACCCACAATAAAATTTAAAAAAAAATGTTCAAACATGGTACATATTTATAAAACAGAATACCACCGCAGCTGTAAAAACAGGGCTTGCAAAATTAGTCTATCTATCTATAATCTCAATACCTTACTGTGTTCACTTAAACTGGCCACTACAGTCAGACACACAAACTGTGTTCGAGACACGAGAAAACTGGGCAAACCGCTACCAAAATTCCGATGTTTTCAATTTAGGAATCAAAACCAAAAAAACAAGTCATAATTTTTTGTAAACAGTATTTTAAAACGTACTGTTATACTTAAAGTGGATGTGCGGAAGGCTTGTTTTGAACTTTGACAGTTTGATTCCCCTAACACACCCGCTGTCAGGGGCTTCAGCGGTGTCTGACGAGCAAAGCAGAATAATGACATCCCGCTAAAGCAGACAAACATGAATGCTAAAATGATTAGTACCAGGAGGGGGGCAGCGCCATATCATACAGCAAGTTTAACACACACACCCAAACTCAATCTACTTCTGTCACAGGTCCTTCAGTTTTCTTAAATTACACACCTTCACTGTCAGGGTAAGATATACCTAAACCGCGGGCTGTTCACCAATGACAGATTCGGATTACCTCGTTTCAACGGCATTTTCACAAGGAGCAGATTCATTACACTCCAACGACATGTGTTTGAAATATACGTGTCGAATCTGAAGGAGCTGAAAATAAAAACACTGACTGTTTAAAATATATAAAATAAAAAAGGTCTTTTTTTAAACATATGGAAACTCGGTCCTTGCTGACTTACTAAGCCCCGACCCTGCCAGCACCACACTTTCAGAACCTAATTCTAAAGTGTTCCTTTCTTAAATAAAAGGGGCGCTTGATATTGAAGCAGCTGATAAAGCCGCCTCGAGTGGCGCATTCACTCACACAGCAACCTGTACATGAAGCTACAAGTAGAGAAATAATCTGCAGCAAGCAGCACTAGTGTCTGCAATCCTCAACAAAGAGGGCCTGATCCTAAGGGGGGCCTAGCACCATCCATCTGCTTCAACCTGGCTTTGACACCGAGCATGTGTTTAAAATCACTTCAATCACAACGCCGCCATCCACTTTTTTTAAACGTAAATATTTTCTCCCGGCTCCGTAATGTTGCTAAAAAAAACTAACTGTAAATAAAGTTTCTTTTTTTTTTTTTTTAAATCGTGGGGCCTACTAAAATATGATGTGTCGCCTCACTCGCTGTGCCACAGAAACCAGCTTGCGTTACAATGATACGAGTCACACGCCGACACAAGAAACAGCTTCATTGCACAGCTTTATCCCAAATACAGGCTGATAACATTACAATAATTACAATATATCGGCCACGATAACTAATACCTGCGCATGTCATTTCTTATTCCACGAATGGGAAACACAACGCGCGTTTAAACGCAGGACCGGGGGCGCATTCCAAAAGGCAAAAATACTTCTTTTAACCGATCAATAAAACCCCTCACAGGGGAGGGTGAAACACACACACTGGCTTACAATCACAGCAAGGTTTACATCAAGCTCAATCTAGCATACAATCAAATACATCTTCCCAGGAATACAAAACCCCAAATCGCCAGAAACCTACAATGTCACGCCGTTCATGTAAAATTAAGTAATTAAAGCAGGAGTTCCTTACCAAAAAAAAATGAGAGGAGAGGGATCGCACAGAAAGGACCGCTGTTCTTCAGTTTTTTTAAATGCACTTTTTGTGTGTTACAGTTCCTTCTCTAGTCAAATCCAGGGGAGAGGGTGTCCTATCCCTGGCTGGGTGGTGGTGGAGAGTAGTGTGTGTGAGATTTTTAAATCCCTAGAAACATACAAAAAAGAAGAAATCAAATATAACAATACAGCGCTGGGAATCTCTTACAGACACTGTGTTTGCCCCCCGTGCGAGCCGGCGAGCTCGATCTCCATGTTCAAAGTGCGGATGGAGACGGATTGGCGGAGCGCTTTCCACGGGGTTCGCTTTTCAGCAGAGAATGAAGCGCGGAGCCATTGCTTTACCTTTCTCTCCTTCAGTCCGCAGAGCCGGACGCCGTTTCCGGGATAATCACAATGGGGATGCCTTCACCTTCGTCACGTGAGGGGGGGCCTGACGTATCCGCGCCGATCACCATGTGAATTAGGGGTGGGGTTTCCTCACCCCCGTCATGTGATGCAGGTCAGTGCCCGAGTCCGCCCTCTGCTTTAAGAATAACCCTGCGACTCGCCGGCTGCGTGATTTGTGTCTGTCTGTCACCGGGACTGTCACCTTAGCGTTACAGTAGCACGTAGTTGTCTGTTAAGGTTAGTCTAATGAACTAAACGTTTATTCTCAGACATGTCAAGTCTCACTCGTTTTTGGAAATATTTCGGCCACTCACATTTCTTGTTGAGGTGTCTTTCAATAATCATAATGCCAGGGAAAATATGCATGGTACATTTGGAGAAAATAACTATATTCCCCTTCAATCACAAATAACATTTTTATAAATTTTAAAACTGTGCGTGAATTCTATGGAGCACAAAAAGTTGCCCTGCTAAACCTAC